>NC_067141.1:40044272-40279272 GCF_903995435.1 Acomys russatus | reverse complement strand
CTCTTCAAGAGGTCCTGAGTTCAATTCCCGGCAACCACATGGTGGCTCACAACCATCTATAATGAGATCCGGTGCCCTCTTTTGGTATGCAGGCAGAACACTGTATATGTAATAAATAAATAAATCTTAAAAAAAAAAAAAAAAGACAAAGTACAGTTCCAGGGACACATCTCCTCAAACAAGGTCAAATCTCCTCCAACAAGTCTATGCTTCCTAATCCTTCCCACACAGTTCCAATAGCTAGGGACCAAGCATTCAAATATATGATCCTATGCACACACACATGGGGGAGGGATGTTTCTCATTTAAACCTCCTCATCTGCTCATAGATAGTAACTACCTTTTTTAAGCTACATTGTCCATTAGTAAAACAATATCTTTATATCTGTTTAGAATTCTGTAAACGTTACATAGAATGGTGATAAAGTGACAGACACTCAACAAGAAAATGAAAAAGAACACCTTATATTAAACCAGCTAAGAGAAAATGGAAAAAATCTGTTATGAAATAATCAAATAATTTGCAATGATAGGTCAACCGATATATAATTGGTCAGTTTTATGTTGATGCAGATAGCACAGATGCTGAGATGCTTAAACTTGGCTCCAGATTGAATTGACTTGAAAATGGTGAATTGTTCGAGAAAGAAATTTTATCCTATCCTGTGTATCTGCTACAGTCTGGGTCCGAAAAACAAAACTAGTAATCATGCAGTGGAAGCTGCAAATGCAGCCAGTCACATGGAAATGGCCCTTCTTTCAGTACAACACTGCAGATTTGGGTCGTTCACTCAGTAGCTAAAGGAGTCCAAAGCGAGTCCATGATGGCCAAGGCTACACAGAGAAACCCTGTCTCGAAAAACCAAAAAAAAAAAAAAAAAGAAGGAGTCTTCTCCTTTCCCAATCTTTTCATTGGTCTTGGCATGAAAACAATGTGTCTTCTAGAATTTACCATCCTGTCTACTTTCTAGATCTAAACCTACTCTAAGGTCAACGTCTTCACAAATGTACTTTACTCAGTCTGGATGCTTGATTCACACTGTAGCCCCCTTCTCACTGATGAAGCCCTACCCCAATCTCTCACTGTTTGTGCTTTAATGCAAAGTGAGTACAGTGGTGACTATAAATAAAAAATAAATGAAAATATCAGCATCTAGAGTATAAAGAAATCCTCAATAAATATTAGAGCATATAACTGTTACTGTCTAGGGCTATGTCACTTTTCTACAAAATTCTGACGACATTATCATATCTTTTAATATGGTAATACAACACACAACTTATAAAAAACTTCATACCACTTTCCATTACTATAAAGATGAATATGAAGCAAGTTTTTATATTTAGTAAAATATTATGGATTATATCATCTGTGCTCTTATTTCTGTAGATTGTCAAATCCAATAGTGCCAGTTTTTTCTTTTTCATTTAAGTAGTTTATTCAGATTACATCTCAATTGATATCCTCTCACTTGTATCTTCCCATTCCTCCTCCCTTCCTCCTTCACCCTACTCCACTCCCCTAGGTCTGTGACAGAAGGGGACCTCTTTACCCACCATATGGTCACAGCTTGTCATATTTCATCCTAGTAGCCTGTTTACCCTTCCTTTGGGTGCCACCACGCCTCCCCACAAAGGAGGAGTGGTCAAATAGGGGCACCAGAGTTCATGTCAGAGCCAGTCTCCACTCTCCACACAACTATGAAGAATGTGCTGTCCATTGGCTAGATCTGAATACGGGTTCTAGGTTTACTGTATGCATTGTCCTTGGTTGGTACAGTAGTTTGAATGGACCCTGTGTGGCCAGATCCGCCAGCCTTGATGGTCTTCTTGTAGGGTTCCAGGACCCTCTGGGTCCTTCCATTTCCCCACTCTCCTATACTTCTCTCACCAGGAGTCACAATAGGAAGTCCCAGCTTCTATGCAATAGTGCTAGTTTTAAAACTGGAATATAAATAGAGTCAATGTAAGAGGAAGAAGAACATTAAAAGAACAGAAGGAAGTGGGAATGATAAATATGAAACTAAGAAAGAGTAGCAAAGTGTTTGAATGTATCTACATAACAAAAATTGCTGGGTACTGTTGTTGCCAGTGGCATTGAAGGCAGATATGTCACTGGATATGAGACTAGGGAAGGAATGGATGATGCTGGCTATGTCCAGACATGCCAACAAGACGGATGGCGAGGAACCGAGCAATGTGAGTGAATGGAGGAGTTTATAAGGCCTGGGACAGGCTAGACTGAGATAAGCAGGAGTCCACATGGGGGAAGATAGAAGAGATTACACAGAGGCAGTCTATAATGTCCACCATGCAAGTGCCTCCTGCACAACCCTAATCCACTTCAAGAGGTGGAACGAACACATGGATTCCATTTCTCCAGCCTTCATCACTTACATATCAACTTATTTTCTTGTTATACTGAGTATAACATTTGTTTCTTATTTTTGTGACGAAAATTCCATATGAATCTCATAGATTTTTGGCATAAACATGCAACTTTTATGCAATTAGCAGTGATTTCAGTGTGATTAAATTGTGTAATTGTGCGCACCGCCCACCACCACCACAGAGAGAGAGAGAGAGAGAGAGAGAGAGAGAGAGAGAGAGACAGAGAGAGACAGAGAGAGAATTGCATGTGTTTGGGGCCCCAAAGAAAAGTTTATATAAACTCAGGCACAGCCCCAGGCTGACTCATTAACCAAACTATCCATCTGGGAAAAGGCTGGGGCCGTGCAACGGAAATACAATTTTAGGTTCTTTCTCTCTCTGGAAACAATGACTGTGGTAGCATTTTATGGAGATTGTGACCACTGGAACATTTGTGTTGGCAGAACACAAGCCAGCTAATTGATTTAGAATGTCTGGACTCTTGAATTTTTAAATATCATCATACCATGCATGTGGTATGCTTAACATTTACATATGTTTCTTTGGAGTGCCTGAATTTTGAGCTCTGCTTTAGTCTTTCTAAATCTATTAAAGTTAAAGAAACTATCAAAAAAGGGTGCACCAAACTTACCTACACATTCATAGGAAAGCCAAAGGTTATGCTTATTTTCAACTGACAGTAAAGAAAAAAAGAGCATGAGGGAGGAGGGAGCAACAAGGAAAGATGAGGTACAGTACAATAAAGGAAAAGGGGAAAGAAGAAAGAGAGGGAAAAAAGAAAGGAAGGAAGAGAGGAGAGGAAAATACTGCATGATTTATACTGGGATAATAAATAGAAGTCAGAGAAAACATCGTTCTGCCCATGTGCTGGTTAGTTTTGTCAAGTTAATACAAACTATAGCCCCTTTTGGAGAAGGAACCTCAGCTGAAAAATTGGTCAGCTCAGATCAGCCTAAGGCTATGTCTTTGAATTAATATGGGAAGACACAGCTCACAGGGGGCAGGTGCCACCTCTAGGAACATAAACCTGCAATATGTGAGAAAGCTAGCTCAGTGTATTGTTCTGAATTCTGAGGGCAGAACTGATAGTATATCTATAGTAAAAAGGGGCTTTATTGCCGTGGCTTACAGGCTGTGGTCTAAGTAGTCCAACAATGGTTGTCTCCTGAAGGAAAGGCCAAGGGTCTGACAATCCCAATTGGAGGCTGAAGTCCCAGAGAAGTCCTAGCCCACTGCTGGTCGCTGGTCTATGTTAGGATCCTGAAGGAGGTTCTAGCACCAGTGAAACAGTAATGCCTCAGGAACAGGGTAGATGAACTGGCTAGTGAGAGTGATGGCAGGTGAGAAAGAAGCAGAGGCTTTTGTTTTCCATGCTCTTTTCTGTAGGCTGCCACCAGCAGGTGTGGCTGAGACTAAGGTGGGACTTCTCACCTCAAATAACTCAACCTAGAAAATCCTTCAGCGGCATGCCCAGCTGCTTGAGGATTAATAGATTCCAGATGTAGTCAAGTCTCACATTGTTTCTTCTTTTCCTATTCTGATTTAATATATTTAATGGATTATGGCATTTCTCAGACCATTATTGATCTCTCTCTCTCTATATATATATATAGATATAGATATCTATATATATCTATATATATATATCTTTATATATATATATATATATATATCTTTTTTCCTATCTTAGATTTCAAGTTTTTCCAAGTTCAAAAAATATGAGCAATTAGCAAGTTTCTAGCCTAGTATGTGTCCACAGCATTGGATACCACAGTAAGCTAAGAATGATGCTTGTTTTAAGTAAGTGGTTGGAAAGATGGCTCTGAAGTTAAGAGCATGTGTTGCTCTTGAAGAACACCTCGGTTTGGTTTCTAGACCCCACATGGAAACTCACAATGATCTATAACTCTAATTCCAGTGATTCTAATGCCCTCTTCTGGCCTCCACAGGAAATGAACTACACATATTGCATGTAACTACCTGTACACTCTTGCACATAATTTTTTTTTTTTCGACACACGGTTTCTTTGTATAATAGCCCTGGCTGTTCTAGAACTTTCTTTGTAGACCAGGCTGACCTCGAACTCACAGAGGCCTTTGGACCTTTGCATCTTGAGTGCTGGGATTAAAGGCATCCATTAACATTCCTGGCTCAAATAAAATAAAAATTAAAAAACATAAAAATTTAAGCATTAAGTTAATATATAGCTAGATAAGGCATCAAAATCTGATTGAGAACAGTTCGCTAAATTGTCAAGTTCCATGATTCTTTCCTGTTGGTAAAAATGTTCACTAAAGTGGTACAGGATCTCAAAGCTCTAGTCAATATACGTGGAGTTGTCTAAAATGCAGGGATAGTACCTAAAGTTTGCTAGGTTATCACAAGCATTTGAGAGCAACACTGACTTTCCCAGAATTAGTGCTGAAACAAAAGTGAGCAACTGGGCATTGTTGAAATATCCCAAACATAATACTAAGTACACTTATAGATTTTATATTATAAATATTACCTAACATCCTAGTATTGTTTATTATCCATATGATCCAGGAAAATGAAAGTGCTAGAGAGAAAAAGGATAAAATATTAAGTGAAGAAATTCCCCCACTTTTGCTTTTTAGCCATCTTGTGCCCACAAAAAGGCCAGAATTAAGCTGTGGTGTTTTAGGCATGGTTCTTTCTCTGTGATAAAGACTTAGAGGTTTTTTCCCTAGGGGGTTTATGAGAACACAAATGTCACATAAGCAGGTGGACCATTAGATTTTGCACTTTAGCACCTCCACATTAAGATTTCCATTATTTTTCCAACTAATTAAAATTTAAACACTAATCCTAGAACAGTACTTTTGTTTATATATTTTCTAGATATATAATATGGAAATATGATATTTATATTGGTTTCTGATGGAAACATTTATGATTTATTTCAAAATGATTGCTTTTTGGTGGAAGACTCGCCTCTGGGTTTATATATCTTTTGATCTTTACCACCATCTAGTGGTAATACTGTGAAATTTCCCCTAGTCGCACGTAGTGTAAAGAATCATACTCAATAAAACTAGAAAAAGTGTTCTGTATTTCTAGGGTTTACAATCCATCCCAAGACATATGAACAAAGCATTCATGAAAATATAAGCTCATTATGAAAAGAATATGATAGAAAAAATAAACTATGGAGAAAATATGTATTAAAAATTAAAATTTATATTTATTGGTATTGTGTTTCTGTGTATGTATGATACGTGAATGAGAGTGAGTCATAGGTTGTGGAGGCCAGAGGACAACTTGTGAAAGTCAGTTCTCTTTCTTCTACTGCATGGTCTGGGGTTTGATCTCAGACTGCCAAGCTTGCCCAGCAAATCCTTTTGTATGTTTGTATATGCACTACCGAAATAGGAAATAATGTTTTTTTTTACATATTGTTATTTTATTTGAAATAAATTATTAATAAATTGCTATCCAAAACTTTAACTATTTAAGTTTTACATTGTAAGATGTAAACATACTCATGTGGTTTTTAGAAACCACATGAATCTTATCACCTTTTTCAAAATTCCTTTAAGAGTATAGTTCTTGGCTCTTTCTCCTTCTCCTTGCTTTTGCTTGGTATTCTGCTGAAATGACCTTGCACAAGCATCAGTAACCTCCTCATCAAATTACAGGCATGTCCAGCCCCGTGATGAACCTCCATATCCCAAGACTCTGCTCTGTTCCTCCTCTCTACTGGGCTCTCTGATCTGAAAGTGTCTTTAGAAACTCTTGAAAAGAATAACTCTGTGAGAGATAGACATGCCTGGTCAAAGCTTATATAGATTATCTCACCAGGAACCAACAGAAAGGCAGCAAGAATGGCATCCCTGTCAAAAATTGAACTGGTAATGACCACAAGCCTGTACTGTACTGTACTGTCCTGTCCTGTACTGAACTCAACCCTACTGCACTGTCTTCTCTCCTGAACTCTCTACCGTACTAAACTCTACTTCTTTCTTTATTGAATTCTATATCATACTCTACTGGATTGTCTCCCTCCCCTTTCTCCTGTACCCTACTCTACTGTCTTAAGTCTACTGTTAAGTAGTTACTCTTTTCCAGTCTGTTCTCCTGATAGTTGGGTGTATCCTATCTCTGAATCATTTTGTCAAATCTTTCTCTGATTTGTCACTTTGTCTGCCCATCAATTAGACCACACTTGTAAACATGCGTACTTTCTTCAAAAACTAACTTTACTTTCATTGTTTGGGATTAAAGGTGTGTACCATGGGCATGTCTGTATTCCAGAGGGATTAAAGGTGTGTCATTCCAATCAGATCGCACAGACCTAGAAGGTCTTATGTGATGATTCCTTGCCAGAGCAGCTATGTTGTTGGATTAAAATTTCTCTACATTCTTCTTCTTTTCTTCTCTTCCTTCTCTATGTTTGTTTATCTTCCTGTTCAGAGCCTAAAAAATGCTGCTTCTGGTACTTTTGGCCTTGCTTACTTTTTCTCTAACATTCCCTTGCTGCCCTGTAACTGTCTGTCCATCACATTTCTGACCTTTCATCCATCTTAACTCAATTGGCATATGTTTTTCCTAGTCTTCTCCCATCTCCTCTTTTGAGCAGCTGCCTAGATTTACAACTTGTATGATCTGTGGGTTTTTTTTTGTTTGTTTGTTTTAGACACTAATAATCAGAAAGTTTTCATTTGAGTCCATTCTCAAGAGATCATGGATTGGATTCACTCCAAGATAATGGCGCTGAGGATGTGTGGTGTCTGATCTGCAGGGAGGAGACTGTGGATGCTACTGAGAGTCACGGACCATGGGACCTGGAGAACATTGGGTAAGAGCGGTCTGCACAGCTTGTCCCATGGGCGGGTCTGGCCTCTGGTCATCCAGTGCCCCATGGAGGATGGGAACCTAGGCCCCAGAGTCTGGACCTGAGCTCTCCTGCGAGCTGCAAGCTGTGACTAGATGAAAATCCACAGTTCTTCAGGCCTATATTCACAAACGTCCTATTGTACAGATGGTTACTTGTATCCATTCTGCACAAATTCTGGTCTTAATTTTCAATTGTGGAGGCATACTTTTACTTACTTGACTACATAATACTCAAAAGAATTAGCACCTCATATGTTAAAAAAAATTGTGAGAGTTGACCTATATTTTAAAGATGTTTCAGAGAACATACAACTCAAATATAACAATGTTATTCATTTTAAATAAGTGGGATATTATTTATTAGTTGCTATTTAACTCCTTGTGCCTCCAGTCTATGGTCCTCTATTGCTATGGTGTATAAGAAATACTAAACATTATGAATGAGGTATTTGACATAGTAGTAAAAGAAAAAAGGTAGATCGAATACAGGCTGAAAATAATAGCCTTTAAGCCACTGACAGAAATCAATTTTTTTTTCACATCACAGTTACAACTTTGAAGATGCTCTTAAAGATTCTACAACACTATTAAAAACAATCAGGATGTAATCTGAATAAATTATTTAAATAAAAAATTTTTTAAAAGAAAGAAAGAAAAAGTTCCTGAAGAACAAGGGAGAGGTTACCTGAGCTTCCTCACTGCTAAGAGGGCTGCATGAAGCCACTCAGAGATGTTCCAACTCTGGTTTTCATAATTTTCACCTCTAGTAACTGGGAAGTCTTCTAAGGTTTTGAAAAACTGGAACTACTGTATTAAGTTTAAAATAGGGAGGAAGACATACCTAAAATTTCTTATACCAAGAATACAGTATATAGTGTATATATACTGTATATATAATAATATACAGTGTATATATTAATAAAATTATTAAATAAACATTTCTTCAGTATATTAGTAAATGGAAACAAATTTCTTAGGTGGATAAAACCATGATTGTTCCAAAACAAGAAATATCCAAACTCAATATACTTTTCCACAATAATTAATGATCTTCTAGCAGTTATGTTTTATTCTTTTGGTTCAGTCTTAAGAAATAGTTCTGGGATATGAACTGAGAAGATACATTAGTTAATTAGTTAAACAAATTAACAATTTAATTTGAATTATCATAAACTATAAGAAGTGCAAGGAGAGAAGAGAATATACTAATGAAGCAAGCTACTGATGGGAGTCATTGGTCTAGAGTAATAACATTCTAATAGGTTTACAATGGCCTAAAATATTCTTAAAATGTTGTAAAATTAAGTCAAGATATGGTGAGCATCCAACTTTTAGAATGTGTTGTAGTCACCTCTGATATTTATATAAAAGCAAGGAGGAAATCTCAAACTGAAAAATTAATGTATACCAAGCAAAAAGACACTCTCATATTAATTCTCATTGTGTTTGAATTAGGCACTTCAAGCTTCCTCTTGCAGTGGGTTTGTATCTACAATAGTACACTTTGTCAATATTTCTTTCCAAATGTTAATCATGTTTGCTATGATTTTGTAAGCAAATATACTTGGTTTGACAAAGATATGGCCAAGGGATAGGTACACATAGCCAGAGAGATATAGAATCAGTTTAGACTGTGAGTGAGAACTTTACATATGGCTACGATACTAAAAATGAGTCTCCAGGACATCTTGGAGTTTCCCGTCCTTGCCTCAGTAAGGGAGGTCACGATGTACAATGGCAAAGTGCACTGTTACTCTAAAAACATCTGTGCCAAATATTAGGCCAAGGGTGATCTGCTTTACCCTCACTGGAATGATATAAACCCATGTGTCTGTTCTTACAAGTCTGAACTAGGATTGCAACCTGCACCTGCCCTATGAATATAGTTCATTACAGGAATCATCATGCGTCAGGACAAAATTCAAATTCATTCCACTAAAAGAAATACTGGCTGGTATGATAATCTATAGTGTTTTCATTTCACTTTCTCTTTACTTCTGATTTTATTTTCAGGTACCATGACTCCTGTATGATATATCTTAATGGCCTTTAGTTTTTATGTTAGATAATTGTGTCTTATGACTATTCTGAATATTTCTGTACAATTTTTCTATACTTCTTTTCTTCTTTTGAAAAAGATTTTGTTATGTATACAGTGTTCTGCCTGCATAAATGCTTGCACAACAGAAGAAGGTACCAGATCTCAATTATAGATGGTTATGAGCGGCCATGTGGTTGCTGGGAATTGAACTCGGGACCTTTGGAAGAGCAGCCAGTGCTCTTAACCTCTGAGCCATCTCTCCAGCCCAATATACTCTTCTTCTTATGTACAAACCACCTATTGTTTACTTTCCCATCTCCTCCCTTCCTCTAGTTCCCATTCCCTTTCTTTTTACTACTGAAGTCTAACTTTTAATAATTTCCATAATCTTTCAACTCCACAGAGCCTAATAATTTTCCAACTCAACCTTTTAATCTATTTTTGCCAACCAGTTTTAAATGGCCAAAGGCTATCTCCTACCTTCCATTCTCAATTTAATAGTAATGAATACCTGCTATCCAAAATATGAGGAAATCCATCCAGAGTTATTATATATAATGCTATGGAAATAAGGTTCCTTCTTTTTCTATCTTAATAAGAACATTTTATTAATTTTATTACATCTCAATCGTTATCCTCTTACTTGTATACTCCCTTTCCTCCCTCCCTCCCTCTTTCACCTTATACCCCTTGCCTAGGTCTGTGACAGAAGAGGACTTCTTCCCCCACCATATGATGACAGCCTATCAAGTCTCATCTTGGTAGCCTGCCTATTCTTTCTCTGAGTGCCACCAGGCCTCTCCACCAAGAGGAAGTGGTCACCTATGGGGCACCAGAGTTCATGTCAGAGTCAGTCCCTGCTCTCTATGCACTGTGGAGAATCTCCTGTCCATTGGCTAGGTCTGAGTAGGGGTTCGATGTTTATTGCATGCATTGTCCTTTATTGGTGCAGTATTTTGAGCAGACCCCCCGCCTAGGTTCGGATCTGCCTGTCACGATGTTCTTCTTGTAGCTTTCTTTTAATATCTTCTTCAATTTCTTTCTTTAGAGATTTGAAGTTTTTTTTTTCATACAAGTCTTTCATTTCTTTGATCAGAGTTACACAAAGATACTTTATATTATTTGCTCTTATTATGAAGGGTATATTTTCCCTAAGTTTTTTCTCATCCTGTTTTATCATTTGTATACAGGAGGTCTACTGATTTTTTAAAAACAAATTAATCTTGAATTCAGCCACTTTGCTGAAGGTGTTCATCAGATGCAGGAGTTCTCTGGTTGAATTTTGGGTCCCACTTATGTACACTATCATATCATATGTGAATAGGGATAATTTTCCTTCTTCCTTTCCGATGTGGATCCCCTTGATCTTTTGTTGTCTTATTGCTCTAGCTAGAACTTCAAGTACTATGTTGAAGCGATATGGAGAAAGTGGGCAGCCTTGTCTCGTCCCTGATTTTAGTGGTATTTCCTTGAGTTTCTCTCCATTTAATTTGATGTTGTGTATCAGCTTGCTGAATATAACCTTTATTTTGTTTATATATGTGCCTTATATCCCCGATCTCTCTAAGACTAAACAAGAACAGGTGTTGGATTTTGTCAAATGTTTTTTCAGCATTTAATGAGATGATCATGTGTTTTTTTTTTCTCTTTCAGTTTGTTTATATGGTGGATTACATTGTTGAATTTCCACATATTGAATCACATCTGCATGCCTGGTCATAGTGAATGATATTTTTGAGGTGTCCTTGGATTCAGTTTTCAAGTCATTTAGTTAGTATTTTTGTAACAGTGTTCAGAAGGGAAATTGGTCTGAAATTCTTTCTTTGTTGGGTCTTTGTGTGGTTTAGGTATCAAGGTGACTGTGACCTCATAGAATGAGTTTGGTAATGTTCTTTCCATTTCTATTTTGTGCACTAGTTTAAAAGTATTAGTATTAGTTCATCCTTGAAGGTATGGTAGAATTCTGGGATGAAACCATCTGGACCTGAACATTTTGTTGGTTGAGAGACTTTTGATGACTGCTTCTAGTCCCTTAGAGGATATAGGACTATTCAATTTGTTTTCCTGATAAAGAGTCAACTTTGTTAAGTGGGATGGAATCTATTAAGAAAACTGTCCATTTCATTTAGACTTTCAAATTTTGTGGCATATAGACTTTTGAAGTAAGACCTGATAATCTTTTGGATTTCCTCAGTGTTTGTTGTTATATTTTCTTTTTCAGTTCTGATTTTGTAGGTTTAGATAGTGTCTCTCTGCCTTTAGTTAGTTTGGCTAAGGGTTTGTTTGTCTTGTGATTTTCTCAAAGAATAGGCTCTTGGTTTTGTTGATTCTTTGGGTTGTTTTCTTTCTTTCTAATTCATTTATTTCAGCTGTGAGTTTGATTATTTCCAGCTACTTACTCTTCTTGGGTGTGTCTGCTTATTTCTTTCTTGGTATTTCAGGTGTGCCATTTGTTCTTATCAGATGTTTCTAACCTCTTTATGATGACATTTAGTGCTAGAACTTTTCTCTTAGCACTGCTTTCATGTGTCCCATAAGTTTGAGTATGTTGTACCTTCATTTTCATTGAGTTTTAGGAAGTCTTTAATTTCTTTCTTTATTTCTTCCTTGACCCAGTTGTCATTAAGTAGAGAGTTGTTCAATTTCCATGTGTATGTGTAGTGTTTTTGTTATTTCTGTTGGTGTTGAGGTCTAGTGTTAACTCATGGTGGTCTGATAGGGTACAAGGTATTATTTCAATCTTTTTGTATCTGTTGAAGTTTGCTTTGTGACATACTGTACAGTCAACTTTGGAGAAGGTTTCATAAGGTGCTGAGAAGATATAATCTTTTATGTTTAAGTGAAAAGTTCTGTAGATATCTGTTAAGTCCATTTGGTTCATGACATCTGTTAGTGTCATTATTTCTGTTTAGTTTCTGTTTCATTTACCTATCCTTTGGTGAGAGTGGGGTGCTAAAATCTCCCCCTATTAATGTGTGGGTATTGGTGTGAGGTTTAAGCTTTATTAATGTTTCTTTTTACAAATGTGGGTACCTTTGTACTTGATGCATAGATGTTCAGAATTATGTTGTTATCCTGGTTGAGTTTTCTTTGATGAGTATAAAGTGTCCTTCTCATCTCTTTTGATTAATTTTGGTTGAAGTTCTACTTTTTTAGATATTAGAATGGCTACTCCAGCTTGCTTCTTGTGTCCATTGCTTAGAAGGCATTTTCACTCTCAAGTAATGTTTATATTATAGCTGAGGTGTTTTTCTTGTATACGGCAGAATGTTGGATTCATTCTGTTAGTCTTAATCTTCTTATTGGAGAGTTGAGTCCATTGATGTTGAGAGAGATTAATGACAAGTGACTGTTATATCCTTTTATTTTGGTGTTGGTTGGGGTATCGTGTTTGTGTGCTTCTCTAATTTTTGTATTGCTGAAGTAAAATTATCTAGCTCCTGTGTTTTTCTGGATATAGTTAGCCTCATTGGGATGGAGTTTTCCTTTCAATAACTCCTGTAGGGCTTGATTTATGTGTAGGTACTGTCTAAATTTGTATTTGTTATGGAATATCTTGTTTTCTCCATCTATTGTTTTTGAAAGTTTTGCTAGGTATAGTAGTCTGTACTGGGATCTGTGATCTTTTAGGGTTTGCAAGACCTCTGCTCAGGCCCTTCTGGCTTTTATGGTCTCTGATGAAACATTGTGTATGATTCTGATAGGTTTGCCATTGTATAATACTTAGCCTTTTCCTCCTTGGCACTTTTAATATTTTTTCTTTGTTCTGTACATTTAGTGTTTTGATTATTATATGGCAGAAAGATTTTCTTTTCTGGTCTACTCTATTTGGTGTTCTGTAGGTCTTTTGAATGTTTATAGGCATATCTCTCTCTGTTTTTTTTTTTTTTTTTAATTGGGGAATTTTTTCCATGATTTTGTTGAAAATACTTTCTGGACCTTGGAGCTAGGAATCTTAGGTTTCATCCTTTCATGTTGTACTTGTTTTTTTGGATGTTTCCTGTCAGAATTTTTTTTAGATTTAGCATTTCCTTTGATGGTTGTATCAAATGTATTGTCTATGCCTCAGATTCTTTCCTCCATCTCTTGAATTCTGTGGAGTTTCTTGGCCTTGCAGTTCCTGTTTTCTCTAAGTTCTCTCCAAGATTTCCTCAGTTTGTGCTTTTATTGTTGTTTCTATTTTCATTTTCAGATCTTGAACTGTTTTATTGAGTTCTCTAACCTGATTTTTTGCATTTCCTGAATTTCTTCCAGTGATATATTCATTACCTCTCTATAGGCCTCACTTTTGGCATCTCTAAGGGTCTCTGTTTTTTTCACTATATCTTATTGTATTTCTTTATAGATTTTATTTGTTCCCTCCACTATCATTTTCTTAAGAATAGATTTGAGGTCATTTTCTTGTGTTTCTGTTGTGTTAGAGTGTCCAAGGTTGATTGCTTTGGGATATATGGGTTCTGGAGATGCCATATTGTTTTGTCTTATGTTGTTTGTGTTTTTACACTGGCATTTAGCCATATAGCCATATCTGGCATTGTGTGGCAGTTTCTGGGGCCCTTCACAAGCCACTCAGAGCAACTTGTAAGTGATTAACTATAGGCTGAGACCTAGTGCCTGTGGGTACTAGGGAACTCTTCCAAGGATAAGCCAGGTCACATACACTTGTATTACACACCATTGGGTCTCCTCTGTGTTGAGAGACCTAGACTTTGGTGTTTTGTGACTCAAAGTTCAGTCTGAGATGGTGAGCCTAGTGTGCTGCTTGTCAGTCTCATATGGCTAGACTCTGGGGACTGGGAGCTTGCCTGCAGGGACTTTGGACATTTTTTATGGATTAGCAGGGTGACCCAAGGCTGGACCCACCTGTGCCATCCTCTATCACTTGGGAAACACCAGCACTGGTGTTTTGGTGGCCAAAATTTGGTCCTTCAGTTGCTGTGTAGTCACTGCTATCCTGTTGAAAATACACATTGTGTGATTGACACTGCCAGCTTGGATTTCCCTCTAATGTATATTATTAAGATGGCTAAAGTCCAATATTTTTAAAATTTACAAAATAAACTAAGGGGAGTATAAACAGAAAGACCACAGTGAGTAAGAAAAACTACAATGTAATAGAAGTACAATGCAAATCAAATTCAACAACACCTCAGATCAGCAAGACACTGGATTCTTTTTTGTATATGTATTTATTTAGTATAGGAACATGTTCTCAAGTTTTTATTTTTAATAAACTATTTTATTCTTTCATAATTTTACACATGTATAAAAATGAATATGACCATATCTACCTCCATTTCCCTTCTCCAATTCCTACCTTATCCTTTTAACATACTCCCTTTACAACTTTATATCTTCTTAATTTTTAAAAATAGGTCACTAAATCAAATAAGTGTTTCCATATGTACATGTGTGTGTGGGCATGTTCTGAAGCTTGGGAAACCTACCAGTGTCCATTTCCTTGAAAGGGACAATTCTCCTTTCCTTAACTACTGCTATGAATTGCCAATAGTTCTTCAGTAAGATGCTGGGCCTGGAGTGCCCACCCTTCATCTATCTTAAGTTTAGGCTATGTAGAATTTTGATCTTGTGTAGGTCTTCTGACATAGCCACAGTTGCTCTGAATTCATAACTGAAATAGCATGTTGAGTCCAGGAGACAACATTTCACAGCATTTCTATCTATATTCCATCTCTTACATTCTTTTCACTTCCTCTTTGGCAGTGTTCATTGAGCCTTTACAAGGGGGAACGGGTAGGAGCAGTGAGGTTTGTTAAAGATATCAAATGTATCCCTGCCTACTCACTTATTAGCACCTTCTTTGATGACTATATTGCTTGACCATTGCAAAAAGAATCTTCTCTGACCAGGGTTGGGAGCAGCTCAAATCTATGCATATAAACTTATGTATTTAGAAGGTATTTTGAAAGCACGACTGTTTGGCAAAACAACAATAGCAGATTGTATACTAGGAAATATGACCTTCCTAGCCCTGTTGATCAGAATAGCAGTACCAGACATGAAATTCTCTCCTGAGGATCAGGCCTAAATCTAATCAGAAAGGAGTTAGTTATTCCATAACAGTATTTGCCACTATTATAGGAGTGGACACATCTTGTCTAGCAGGCTAGTATTGTATCAGGCATGGTCCAGGGCTATATAAGCTCATCAATATCTGTTCTAGCCATTAGCCTGCACAGTACCTTACAGCATTATGAAAACTAGCCAGCAGGGTGGAATTACCCAAGTCAGTTTGAAATTGATCTCTCTACACCTTACAGAAGATGCCAGAATACAGTTTCTCCATTACTTAGATGTGTATATACACACTTAAGTACCACATAGTCACATATCAATCAGCATATACCAGGTCAGCTTTTAAAAAATGCATCCTGTTGTAGCTTGAATGTGCAATATTACTCCATAAGCTGTTGTTGTTGTTGTTGTTGTTGTTGTCGTCGTCGTTGTTCATTTAGTTTCCAGCCAGTGGTGCTGCTTTGAGATTGTGGACTGTGAAGTATTGTCTTGATGGAGGAAGTGGGTCACTTGTGTAGGTCTTGGATTGATAGAGTGTGCTGTATATACCTCTAGTTTGGTCTCTGCTGCATGATCTATTTACCTTTGAGAAGGTGATGGGTATCAGACACATGTTTCTGCCACCACGTAGCTGCCTGTTGCTGTTCATTCCATTCCATGATAGACTGCAGCTCTTGAGATCATAAACCGAGATGAACTGTTCACATCCTGTCTTTTATTCTAGAATGTAAATAGTGAGATTATGTTTATGATCTTATTTCAGTCTCATCCTTTACATATATGTGTTCAAAACTCACCGTAAGCTAACACATTGAAAAGTTCACCTGAACATATTAATCCTCTTAGGTGATGAGAGAAAGATGAAAACACGTAAAAGAGATAATCTCAGTATATGCTGAGAGTGAAAACCCCTGAAAAGAAGCGATGGCTGCAGAGACTGGTTGGCTGATTAGAATTGCAGTACTGTGGTAAGATTGGAATGTTAAGATACTAATTACCTTATCTTTGGCTATCTTGAACTTCTAGAATCACCACTGTGCTGTGCCAGAACTAACATCTTGGGCCTAATAGATTAATTAACAAACAAACAAACAAACAAACAAAAACCTTGGGCTCTATTAGCTTACCAGCCTGGCTTCTGCCAACATAAATGCTAAGAATGTTGGCAGATGGCATCTTAAACCTATACAAACTGCTCCCCTATTTGTAACTGCCTCTCTGATGCATTCACACACACACACACACACACACACACACACACACACACACACACACACACACATATATATATATATACATATATATATATATATATATATATATATATATATATATACTCAACTTGCTCTGATTTATGACTTTCTTTCTTCCATAAAGGTATCAAACTTCATGGAATTGCTTTCATGCTGGAATATGGAATTTGGGGTGACCTAAATCTTTGTTCCTAGGCTATTGTTATTCAAAATGGTCCCAAAATAAATTATCTCTTGTTCCTTTTAAGATGAGATCTTTTGTTTTTGAGTGGACAGAAAATCCAAGTCTTATAATTTCCATTCATTTTTCTTGTTTGTTGCTGTTGTTTTTAATATTACTAGTGTTGTTATTTTTCATTTTTAAAATATTTTTTATTTTTACATATACATTTATATTATTCCTCATATATACAATAAACTATCTACAGCAAGAAGAAGCATAATACAATCAGGAATTATATAAATGTTACATTCTTAGTGTTTTGGCTATTTGTATTTGGCAGCTTTGAAGAAAATATCTTTCTTATTTTGGTGTGTCTAAAATTCTGATTGTAAATCAATATCTATCTTATCTCATCATTATCAAATCAAAACATCTGCCTAGACCCAAAAAACATCTTAACTCCTAAACATCTAAGCTTAAGTGTAAAACTAAACTATGTGGTCTTCAATCCCATCAGAGACTTGAGAAGGAATAAAATCGATTACCTGAGTATGCCAGGAGTGCAGGTTAGTAGCTTCAAATGAGAAGATGACAGAGCCAGTTTTCTACCTGAATAACCACTCTATAACACTGGAGCATCATCTTCAGCCTTCTGGCCCATATTTGTGAGGCAGGAACTATTGAAGACTTGCTTACTCTGTCTTGGCAGAGTTTGGCCATCTACTCTGTATCCAAGCTTGCCCTTTTTTTTTTTTTTTTTTTTTTTTTTTCAGAATTCTGTCTGTGGTAGAAACTAGGAGATTTTCCCAGTGGCTTTTTTGCCACCTTGCTTTTCAAGAAAGGACGCCAAAGGAAGCATTGGGGAAAAAGATGTAACAAAGGAAAAAAAAAAAAAAAAAAAAAAAAAAACAGAGAAAAGAAGAAAAGCCGCCAAACTTCGAGAAAAATGAAGAGAAAAAGTATTATAGAAATTAGGGTGACAATTGCATCCCCCAAAGCCATATTAAAGTATTTGACCTTGATAATACTAAAAGAAGAGCCAAAATAATGGTTAAAAGGAGAGAAAGGGAGAGGGAGAGGGAGAGAGAGAGAGAGATTGTTAATGTGTCCACATTGAAAAGAGGGACAAAGATCTGATGACATCCTATAGTTGATCTTTGGGGTTCTGAAGCAAAATTTAAATAGCGAGCCAATGATATTTATATCTAAGTAGCCTTGGATAAGGTAAGGTCCCATTTACTGTCATCATCACTTCTGTAAAGTTACAAGTCTCTTTCCTGTTTTGGACAGAAAAGGGTTTTGCCCTGGCTGGTCTAGAAGTTTTTGTTCTGAGTAGAGGTTATTGGGGAAATTGCTGTGTCTGGGGTTCATTGTTCTGTATGTCTGATAGCAAATGTGTCTCTCTTGAATGAATTCATTTCGGTCAGGACAGTTACAAAAGGAACCAAACAGGAAATAAAAAGGGAAGAAAGTGTAGAGAAATGAAAAGTCATTGAACTTTGCCATTAGAAAGACAAAACATTTATCAAAGCTACAAATACATTATAATTCTTAGGTACTCTACAAGGTGGTGTGTGTGTGTGTGTGTGTGTGTGTGTGTGTGTGTAAACATTCTATATTAGTCTCAGAGAAGACTTTATACATACTTCATTTTGCACCAACCAATCAGCATTCCTCTGAAGGAACTAACAAAGCTGTATTCCTATGCTCAAAACTCCCACACACACGAAAAAGGGATCTGGATGGAATGTGCTGAACCAGTACAATACTGCCCCTGGTGTTAAGATGTGCACTAGGTCGCTTACTTGTTACCTGATGACATTTGCTCTGTTCATGTAAATACACTTGGTACTACAAGCTGTTTAATTGGAACAATAAATAAAACAATTTTGAATTTACATTAACACATAGTAATAATGTAATCAAGAATATTTGTAAGAGAGTTTTAAATTGTTGTCTCCATACCACAATAGCTTGGAGACTATGGTTGTAATAAAATATTAAAGATTTCCCAGCAATCTGCTTTAGTCCTTGTTTCTTCTAGTAAAATATGGATTATTTGTTTGTATGTGTAAAATATATTATTTTATTTGGATATAATAACTTGGAAGTTGATGACAGATCATTTAATAGAAGATAAGAGATTTGTGGGGTAATTTTCTTCTCAATCAAATACAAAACTGGTACCTTAATTCTGTTTGTTATTTTACGGCATTTTCTAACTGTTTGCCTTACAAGACTTGTAAGATTATTTTAAAAGATAAACTTTGTGCACATAGCCTCAGGAAGAATAAACTTTCCTCTAATATAAATGTCGAGTTTCCGTTTTCCTTTTTCTTTTTAGATACAAAAATATGGATAGGATCCAGTGTCATTTGTTGAAGTGTCATTCTTCTTAGGAACACATTTTATTGTAAAGGTAAAACACAAAGTTCCTCCTGAGGCAAATGTGCTAACTTACCACTTTGCTCATCTGATGGAAAGGTAGAATGTGACCATGTGACCACTAGATGGAGGTATTGTCATTTATAGAAGGCAGCTGTGGCTGCGGGGCTGGGTATCTCATTTTTTCTGCTCCTTGAATAAGAAAAAAATTATATATGTCCTCTGTGACCCACAGCATGCATTTACTAATTTACTATACATACCCTCCTCCAACACACATATGAGAAAGAGAGAGAGAGAGAGAGAGAGAGAGAGAGAGAGAGAGAGAGAGAGAGAGAGAGAGAGAGAGAGAGAGAGAGAGAATATGAGCTCCTTTGAGTGGCAAAAACAACACACCGTCTCAGGAGTTAATAATGGATTGGCCACAACAGAGCTACAAAATAAATTCAGAGAGAAATATCCAGCTCAGAGTCTGACATTGTAATTACAGGAGTGGAGTGAGGTTCCTCTTGAAGCATCAATGCATTCTACATGGGTAGGATGGAGCCATAATCCGATCAGCTGCAACTGCCACAGCAACAGACGGACCCTAAAAATAGGCCCCCTCTGGTAATCTGTCTGGATTACTAAATTCAGTGATGGCTTGGCAACAAATCAGGGAAATGTTTGCGGAAAAGGATTTAAATATATCATGAAGTTCTATCTGCTTTACAGAGAAACCGCACAAGGCCCCGATTCAGAGTGACTGCTTCGGGGCTGCTTCCAAACAACCAAGCTCATTTTGTCAAAACATCACCTTGCAGTCCTGCCTTTTGCAATTTAATCATCTTAAATCCATTAGCGGGGGCAGAGAAAGATAGAGATTTCAAAGGGTTTCTTCGGAGATTGGTGCCTACATTCTACGTTACAATCTTACGGGTAACATTTAGCATTATTAATGATGCGAGGGTTAGTAATTACGAGACAATGTGGATTTCACTTGAAATAGATGAAGGTCAGATTTGTTCTTAACTGTACCAAGATGCCCGTGACACAGTCACGGTGTATAAACAGAAAGTAGCTTAACACTTGGCATGTGTGCTAAGTAGTACTGACTGGAGAGAAAGACACTTGGGTTGACAGCGACTGCAAATTCAGAATTTAAAATGAAGCAATGGTAAGTATTCCTGGCAGACATATTCCTAGGCATTTAGGGTTAATTATTTTATGGGCTGTCATGGCAGATTTTTAGTGGGTCAATACAGACCTTTTGTCAAAGTAGCCCCACATTTTTATCCTGGTCCAGGAAAAGTTCCTTGAGTATGGAACATTTAGACTGTTGTGTCATTTTTTTTTTCTTCTGTGCTTGGTACTGATAATCTGTCCTCTCTTCTCTAAACGCTGCAAACGATGCCATCCTCTCTTCTCTCTAATCCATTCACAACAAAATCACCCAGGAATTGGCGAGGAAGTAAATCATAAATGTAGGGACACTTCAGAGAGAGCAGGTAGGAGTTCTAGTCTGCGTCTTTATCGGCTCCCAAGATGAGGGAACTCATTGAATGCTAGGACCTTAAAACTCATAATTTGAAATAAAAAAACACACAGAATACCTGGTATAAAAAACCAGCAGTTACTCTACAATGTGTTTAGTAAATACATTACACTGAAGTTACAAAGACTAAAAAATATTTTTTGGTCCATGTTTCTAACAAAATAATCCGTTTAATGAAAGCCAGAATAAAGGCTTGTGAGGTTTACACCGAATCAGACACAATAGTTCAGTATTTCCCAAATCCTCATGCTGTCCTCTTCCCTTAACTGTGTGTTTTGTTCCAGTGAGCAGGAAGCCTGGGACAATATTTGACATATGAGGGTGACCTTTTATATCTATACTGTTTTGTTTTTGCTTTTTTAAAGGCCTACTTAGGTGACATATGCCAATAATTTTACATGATCCTCAGAAATTTCGAAAGTTTTTAAAATACAGGGAACTCTGAACACTGACTCTATTTAGCACTTCAAAATCTGTGTATATATTTTGAAGTCTCTATTTTGGGAGGCTGAAAGGTTTCTTTTGTTAATCAGAAATCACCCTCTGTGACTAGCACTACCTTTGATTGAACAAGCTCACCTAGCTTTAGAAACTTATCGCTGGAAATTTTGATAGCGGCCAATGAAAGTGCACTCACCATTGCTATGAAACTGCCCACATGAGAGACAGGATAATTAATAATTACCAAAGAGTACGAGGTATAACCAGGCTACTCCAAATATTCTTCAATCGTTAATTTAAATTTTATTTACTATTTTAAATGTCTTCTTCTTAATTTTCTGAGATAACATAACTACACTATGCCCACATATATGTAATGACAATAAAGAATAGGAGAGCTTTGTTTTTTTGGGGGGGGGGTTGTGTTGTTTTTTTCATTTGTTTGTTTCTGAGACAGGGTTTCTCTGTGTGACCTTGCCTTTTCTGGACTTGCTTTGTACACTAGACTGACCCTGAACTCACAGAGAACCATCTGCCTCTGCTTGCCTAAGTGATGGGATTATAGGCATGTACCACTGCACCCAGCAAACACCTACAGTTTTTGATACAGCATAATATTTATGACTTTTGTCAATACTTTAGATAGGTAATGGCATTAACACTGATGATTTTATACAGCACAAATGCCTAATGGGTGGCAGCCATAAAACATTACGGCAGTGTGACACTACAAGAGGTGATGGTTTTGTCTGTGTGGTTAGGAAGGCTTAGTCAAGCAAGAAATAAAACAACCAATTCTAAATGGTTTGCAGCTGTAGCTTTATTCTGATGTCTGTCTCTTTACCTGGGTAATTAAGCTCTTATGGTGAGTCTTCAAAAGATATATCTTTATATATACTTTAAGTATTGTTATTATTTTCATTAATCACCAAAAGCAATATGGCTTAAGAATAGTGACTGATTATTTGTTCTTCTTTCATTTGATCCCTAAAATAAAGATTGGTTTGGTTTGCCATTGAATGAATACACACACACACACACACACACACACACACACACACAATTTATTTTAAAATGTGGTCCTAAGATGCTAAGCTACTTATAGGAAAATATAAAAATGAATGAAAATCAAATCAAGAAATATTAGCTAACAAATTTTATGATATGTCTTATGTGTGATAGTATTGCCTTATGTGTGTATGATATGTGTGAGGTGGGGTGGTCTTTGCCATGGCCTATGTGTGCAGGTCAGAGGACAACTTTGGGCACCTTAGCATTCATTCCAGGGATTGAACTAGTCATCAGGCTCTGCCTTCTGTGCCCTCTTGCTATACTTCCTAATTTAAAACGTTTAATGAACTGTTGTAAAACTGTGTGTATATGGTTACTTTTCTCATTGCTTCGAGCAATACCTGACAAGAAGCAACTTCATGAAGGCAAAGTTGTTATGCTCATGGTTGAAGGTGTAGTCCATCAAGGCAGAGAGGGCATGGCGGCAGATGTATCAGGTTGCTTGTTCATCTTTGAGTATATCAGGAAACAGAGAATGGAAAATTTTGATGAGCAAAATTTCTTTCCTGCACCCCCACCTTTTTAATACATTGCCGTAGCCCGTGGGACGGTGTCACCTGCATTCAGTTTCTCTTCTCTGTAAATGCCTTTGGGAACAAACAAGAAGATGTGCCTCACAAATGCCCTATGCATTCATTAATCCAGTCAATGAAAATTCAAACCATTACAGCATGGAAGGTAGTAAGAATATCCAAGAAAATATTAAAAAGTAAAGAATATGTGGTGAGGTTTTAATATTTCAGCAAAACAAATCATCCTAAACTCCTGTGCACCTTACAGACACATCTACTCTTCGGATTATTTAATCATCCACTTAACACTTTAGATAATATATATAGTTTATAAGCTTACTCCCAAATTGACTATGAAACAGCCACTTCAAAGACTGGTTACAAGATACAGTATCCTTATAGTGATGTTTCTTATTAGTTAGCAAATTATCTGGCTCATATTTTCACTGCCTTTATCCTGAACATTCCCCCTAAGGCTTTGGGTTACCATTCTGCTTTGTCCCCACATTTCCCCACTTAGTTTTTCTTTTGTTGAGGATTCTTCTCCCTTTTCAATATCGTCTCACATTATAGCTTAGGTTTGCTCACTCTGTAGCCCAGGCTGAACTTGGGTTCTCTGCCTTTTCCTGCTTTGGTTTCTTGAGTCCTGGAATTAAAGGTGCGAGCTATCATATCCAGCTACTTGAATCTTTTTTGTTGGCTTAGAACTTTCCTGTGACTTGCAAAGTTGAAAAGATAGTTTTCGTTTTTGAACCTAATGTTCTGTTAAAGGAGGCGTCTGATGAATTCATGCCTGTGAGTAGTCAACAGTTCCCTTGTTAGTCTTTGTCTTTTGTTGATAGATGTTGAGCATAAAATAGAAACTGTGTACTTCAATGTCTTCTCTTTATTGTGAAACTCTTAGATAGAGAACTCTTGATTAACTGAACTAAAGTTTTGGTTGCTGGGAAAAGAGACATACTGTGCTGCTTTGTTACCTAGGTAACCCCAAACTCAGTAACTTGAAATATCTGGTGTTTGCTAATGTCCTCAATTTGATCATGTAGGCTATGCTCAGGCAGGAATCTCCTCCCTGTGTCTCAGACTATCTCCTTCCTGTAGAATCAATCAGCTCATAGGAACCAGAGGCTTCCAGTCAAAAGTGTAATGTTTTGCAGTGGTTGAAAGCAATACCAAGCTATGTGTCCCCAGCATTTAGTGGACCCATTCTTTTCCAATACAGCTTTTTAAAAAAGCAAGTCACATTGTGCAATAACTTTTAAAGCCTCTGCAGACAGCATGTTTACTAAAATCTGAGGAGCCTAGGTAAGTCACAATGACTGTCTAAATTTGGGGAAACAGATTCAGACTGGCTGTAGTTTGAAATGACAAATACTAAAAGCCTATATGGAGATTTGGAAGTCAAAGTTTTGTATTGGTCATCTATGCTAATTTTAATGTTTGTGATTTTAGTTTTAATTTGCATTAAATTTACAACACTTTCCTTGGTTACTGAATGGAGCTCTTCATCATGTTTTTGGTTGGTAGGGTATCATTTTAAAGACATCAACTTCTCCAGATCAATTTAAGTTCTTGAAAGACCATCTCATTTCTCTCAGGAAGTCCCTAAATAATGCCGTCAGTTCCATCCCCCCTTAAACTCAGTTTGCATCCTGTCTTTCTCTGCTAAGCCTTTAGTCATTTTCTCCACTCTCTAATAGCCTCATGAGGCCACTGCAATTTAAAATTTAATTAATGAAAGCTAAGTAAAATTCGTATTAACTCTCTCAGTTGCATCAGCCACTTTTCAAGTGCTCTATAACAATGAGGGCATCTACAGCATGGGGCAGGGCAGAAATCAAGCTTTGCCTAGCGCTAGCAAGTTTCACTGGGAACATCACGTTCTAACAACAAGTATCTGCTCAATGCATTTCTTTTATGCTCAAACACACAAGTCAGATGACCTCTCTATTTTTGCAGTCTGAGTCCTGTTGGGCAGTCATTGCTAATTATCTCTTATTTAGTGGTAAGCTCATATTCTTTATAATATAGATACATATAAACATTTATTTTTTACATATACATTTATACTATTCCACACTTATATAATAAACTACCTATAGCCAGAAGAATCATGACACAATCAGGAATTATATAAATGTTACATTCTTAGAGTTTTGGCTATTTGTGTTTGACAGCCTTAAAGAAAACATCTTTCCTGTCTTGGTGTGTCTAAAATTCTGAATGTAAATCAATCTCCATCACATCTTGTCACTATAAACTTAAAACATCTATCTAGACCTAAAAACATCTTAGCCCATCAATAATTAAGCTTCATTGTAGGCTCAATTTTCTTAACCAATATATTTTATTAACAACTTAGTAACCAAGCATATGCCACTTATAACCTGACTAACAAAAACAATAGGAAATGAGGATTAAGGAACACAGCAACAAAACTGTAAGGATATCAGTTCTGAGGAGTGATTCTCCTGGCGTAATCAGCAGAATTTCTTTTGCTGGAACTTGGAGTAACCAGAACCCAGAACCTCAGCAGGAGCCCAGAGCTCCGAAGCCTTCCCTCAAGTGGTTCTCTCTAGGAGAGAACCTGCCTCCAGTTTTCGGCTCATTTATACATCTCCTCCAAGAATCTGTTCATAGGATCTTTTCAGCTGACAACAATCAAGCTCCCACATGAGGTGTTGGTCTTCTAGTGGATTAACCTTACCTGTTCTCGCACAAGACTGTTCAAATCCTGCACTTGGGATTAAAAAAAAAAAAAACCAAAAAAAAAAAAAAAAAAAAAAAAAACCAAAAAAAAAAAAAAAAACAGGTTTATCTCTCCTTCACTTCATTGTAAAACTAAGCCTGGTCTTCAATTCCATCAGAGACTTAAGAAGGAATAAACTTGATTACTTGAGTGTGCTGGGAGTGCAGGTTAGGAGCTTTCCAAATGAGAAGATGACAAAGACAGTTTCCTACCTGAATAGTCACCCAAAACTATTACGTAGGAGCATCATCTTCAGCTTTCTAACCCAATATATCTAACACCTATTTGTGAGGCAGGAGCTGTTGAGGACTTGCTTACCCTGTCTTTGCAGAATTTGGCCATTAACCCTGCCTGCATCCAAGCTTGCCCATTTTTAGACAGAATTCTGTCTGTGGTAGAAACAAGGACATTTTACCCAGTAGCTTGTTTGCCACATTTGAAGCCATTTCCATAAAGAGGTTCTCTGATGCTCATCATCTTCTTTGTGGTAGGCTGGATGTTGCCAGGAGTTAACTTGTCTCATTGTAAATGTATCTTTGAAATAATAAACACATTTTAAATGCCATATTCTGCATGTCTCTGAGATTTTTGAAGACATTACCTATAGACTCATATCTATCTGTCTCACATAAGATGTAAATTCTTGTGATAAAAGTAGACTCATGATTGACCTGACCATGATTTGATCAGCTAATAATCAACTGTATAACTTATTTATCCTAAACAGCCTGCAATATCACTTTCAAAGTATTGGAAGTATACCGTATATTATAATATATATAATATATAAAATATATATATTATATTGTTACAATATATATATACACAATATATACAATATATGTATATGCTACAATACCTCATATTATAGTAGAAACATATATATATATATATATATAATAAGTGTGTGAAGAATAAACTTACATTTGAATCCTATAGCATTGTATCTAGAATTAAACTTATTTTGCATCTACATACAAAATTCTATACAGGTGAATTAAAAATTACCTTGTGAGTGACAATTGAGGCATTAAGTTGAAGAGTAGATTCACTAATCTACTTTTTGTTATATCTTCCTGTATATTTCTATATTCCCCCCTTCTCTCTTTTCAACCCCTATCTCCAAACCTAAGAATGTAAGATAAGGGAAAGGAGAGACATCTCTGCATCTAACTTTGTTTTCTAAGTAAGACCAATAGAAACTTCAAGACCCAGGTATTCCACTCCTTGGAATATAACCAGAAAATGCTCCACCACACAACAGGGACATATACTCAACCATGTTCATAGCTGCCTTATTCATAATAGCCAGAACATGGAAATAGCCTAAGTGCCCTTCAGTGGAGGAATGGATAAAGAAACTATGGTACATTTACACTGGGAATACTACTCAGCTATTAAAAACAAGGAATTTCCAAAGTTTGTGGACAAATACATTGAACCAGAAATGATCATAATGAGTGAGTTAACTCAGAAGCAGAAAGAGTTAAATGGTATATACTCACTTATATCTGGACACTAGGCCAAGGGATATGTCCCATGAAAGTCTTCACTTACCAGGAAAGTGGGACAGGGGAGGATATCCTATTGGGACTGTAGGTGAGAGAAGCATGGTAGAATGGGGAAATAGAAGGATCCAGAGGGTCCTAGAAATCTACAAGAAGAACATTATGATGCACAGATCTGGGTCCAGGGGTCCTGCTCAAACTATAGCACCAGCCAAGAACAATATAGGCAGTAAACTTCGAACCCCTACCCAGATCTAGCCAATACACAGGACATTCTCCACAATTGAGTGGAGAGTGAGGTCTGACTTTCATATGAACTCTGGTGCCCCATTTTTTACCATGTCCCCTTGATGAGGAGGCCTGGTGGCAGAGGAAGGATAGCAGTTTACCAAGAAGAGACTTGATACCCTATGAACATATACAGGGGGAGGAGGTCCCCATTCCATTATAGACATAGGGGAGGGGAGTAGGGGGAATGCAGGAGGGAGGGAGGAATGAGAGGATACAGGGATGGGCTAGCAATTGAGATGTAATATGAATAAATTAATTAAAAAAGAAACTTGAAACCATCTCCCATTGATAATAACCCCCTATTACCCAAGGAAACAAACAAAACCCTTCAAGACCCCCCCAAAGGAATTATTAAAGGTTTCTTTTCCCTGATTTGGGACAAATAATACATAGCAGTGGCCCAAATAAAATTGGGGAAATGGTTAAACAAGCTAGGAATCACATTTGTGGTCCAGTTTCTAAATGTTGAGAAATTCTGGCTTAATTAGAGCCCTGTGTGGGGCAGTCTGAAATTCTGGACTGAAGGAGAGATAAACCTGTTTTTTTTTTTTTTATCCCAAGTTGGGGATCTGAACAGTCTTGTGAGAGAAAGGTGAGGTTAATACACTAGAAGACCAATCACATCATGTGGGAGCAATATTGTAGCCAGCTGAAAAGATCCCTTGACCAGTCTCTGGGAGGAGATATATAAATGGGCCAGAAACTGGAGGTGGGGTCTGTTGGAGACTTCAGATAGTTTTGGCTGTTCATTGCTCCACTTTGAGATGCTCCTAGAGAGAACTGCTCAAGGGAAGATTTCAGGACTTTGGCTCCTGCTGAGGTTCTGGGTTCTTGTTGCTTCAGGTTCCAGCAGAAGAAATCCTGCTGATTACACCAGGAGAATTGTTCCTTGAAACAGATATCCTTATGGTTTTGTTATTGTGTTTGTTAGTCCTCTTTTACTATTGTTTTTGTTATAAGTTGTGTACACTCAGTTAATAAGTTATAATAAAATATATTGGTTAAGAAAATTGAGCCTACACTGGACCAATTGGGATTGGAAGTGTTCTTTGAAGGTGTTCTAGGAACTGTCTTGTTCTGATGAGGCACAGGAATCGAAGCACTTGGTGCTTGAACATGAAGGATATAGGATATCAGTGTCCAGCATGTTGAGAGGAATGCATCCAGTCAGGTCTTATCCAATGTCAGTGTCTGGTTCTTTTGTTTTGAAAACATATGATTTCTCGCAAGCATTGTACAGTCCTAAAATTATAAGTGTATAATGTGTGTGTGATTCACGAAGAACTAAGGCTGGTTTTCTCCTCTTTGTATGAGCAAGAAAAAAAGACATCTTCATTCATGCCGTATGAAGAATGGCATCTAATAGTAATTCATAAAGGTTCTGTAGCCAACAAGAATCATCGCCTATGCCTAGACATTCATGTCTCAGCCAGTCTCAGAGCTAGTCCCATACAGTGGGATTACCAATATGAGCTAACTGCTTGTTCTGCAGTTTAAATTCTTCACATCAGTAAGCTCATATTCTAAACAGTAATGGAACTTAATCATCTTCAGTACATTTGTCTGTCTATCTATCTATCTATCTATCTATCTATCTATCATCAATCTATCTATTCATTTGTAGGCTCTGTCTACATGTGCCATTTAGATTTGTGTGACTAGGATAAATCCAGTAAATTATGTACTAACTTGAAATTCAAGTGTTTTCCAAATAGGAGAGGAGGAAAAGGTTGCTTCCATGTTTGTATTTTTATGAACCAAGCTATAGTTTGCAAACTTGGTGAAAGACATATCAATGGTGAAAAACCTAATTAAATGGAATGATTTACTATGTTCATGATTAGAAAAGTGCTATTGGAAAGACGCCCACCTTCTCAAGATAAATGTATAGATTCAATACAGTCTCAAGAACTTAAAAGAAGAAATATTCTTTGTATGAGCAGAGAAAAAGACATCTGTAAATCTTCATTCATGCCATATGAAGAACAGCATTTAATAATAATTCATAGGGATTCTGTAGCCAACAAGAAGCATTGTCTATGCATTGACATTCATGTCTCAGCCAGTCTCAGAGCTTCTGCCATGTTGTGAGATTAGCAATATAAATTACCTGCTTGTTCTGCAGTTTGAATTCTTCATATCTCAATTGTATATCCCTCCCTCATACTCTCCTGATCCCCTTCATCCTCTGTTCTTCCCGCCCCTAGTCCTCAGAAAGGCGAGCCCTCCTCCCCTAACATCTGATCACTACCTATCAAGTCTCATATGTACTACCTGTATCCTCTTCCATACAAAGAGCAGAGAAACAGCCTTAATTGTTCTGTGTATCACACACACCTTATACATTTATACTTTTAGGCTGTATAATGTTTGTGAGAAAATATATGTTTTCAGAACAAAAGAACTGGACACTGATGTTGGACCAGATGTGACAGGATTCACTTCTCAGCATACTGGACACAGACATCCTGCATCCTTCATGTTCTAGGACCAAGTGCTTTAGTTGTTGTGTCTCATCAGAACAGGAGAACTCCTAGTACAGCTTCGAAGAAAGCTTCCAAATCCCAATTGGTCCAGCATTTTGGACTGTCTTATACAGGACTCTAATTAAGCCTGGAATTTCTCAACATTTAGAAACTTGGCCACAAATGCTATTCCTAGCTTGTTTAACCATTTTCCCTAATTTTATTTGAGTACTTGCAAAGATATTATTTACGCCAAATCATCCAGAAAAAAAAACTTAAGAGAACAACATCCCATTTCTGTTAAGGGGGTTGGGTAGGTTTTGGGTTGCTTTCTTGAGTGATAGATGTTTATTTTCATTGGGAGTTAATTATAAATAGTTATTGCTCTTATTTAGAGAGAAAACAAGGTTGGACTCAGGGATGTCTCTCCTTTCCTTTGTCTTTCATTCTTAGGTTTGGAGATAGGGGTTGAGAAGAAAGAAGGATGAATATAAAGGATAATAAGACAGAAAGTAGATTAAGGAATCTTCTCCTCAATTGTCACTCACAAGGTAATTTTTAATTCACCTGTATAGAATTTTGTATATAGATGCAAAATAATTTTAATTTTAGATACATTGGTATAGAACTCATATTTAAGATTATTCTTTACAGTATTGTACACATACAGTTCAATCATAATACAAGGTTTACATCCAATACTTTGAAAGTGCTATGGCAGGCTGTTTAGGACAAGTAAGTTATACAAGTTAGTTGTTAGTTAATCAAATCATGGTCATATCAATTGTTAGTATATTTTTATCATAAAATATATACCCTAGGTGTAACAGATAGATATGATTCTATAGAAAGGTAAGTCAAATAGTTATATTAGGTCTTCAAAACCCTCAGAGACATACAGAATATATCATTTAAAGATGTTTTTATATTTCAAAGATATATTTACAATGAGACAGGCTAACTCCTTGCCACACCCATTTTACCTCAAAGAAGATAATGAGCATCAAAGAACCTCCTTATGGAGATGGCTTCAAATTTCACAAACCAGTCATTGACAAAATATCTTCATTTCCTCTACAGACAAAATTCTGCCTAAATATGAGCGGTCTTGGAAGCAGGCAGAGTTGATGGCCAAACTCTGCCAAGACAGGGTAAGCAAGTCTTCAATAGTTCCTACCTCAAAAATATGTCTGTCAGATATATTCGGACAGAAGGCTGAAGATGATGCCTCAATGGTACAGAGAGTTTTGGGTGACTGTTCAGGCAGCAAACTGTTTCTGTCATCTTCTCATTTGGGGAGCTTCTAATCTGCACTTCTGTTTCACTCAGGAAATCACTTTTACTCCATCTCAAGCCTCTGATGGGGTTGAAGACCAGATAGTTTAGTTTTACAATTAAGCTTAGTTATTTAGGGCTTAAGATATCTTTAGGTCTAGATAGATATTTTAAGTTGATAATGATGAGATATGATAGATATTGATTTACATTCAGAATTTTAGAATCACCAAGATAGGAAAGATGTTTTCTTTAAGGCTGCCAAATACAAATAGCCAAAACACTATGAATGTAACACACACACACACACACACACACACACACACACACACACACACACATATATATATATATATATGTATATATATATATATATATATATAATTCCTGATTGCTTCATGGTTCTTCTTGCTGCATTAGTTTATTGTATATATGTGCAATAATATCAATGCATATATAAAAAATTATTAAAAAATCAAAAAATAAAAATAACATTCATTTTTTTCCTCATGGTGTCTGAACTTTCATTTGGCTTTTATGTTTGGGCCATTGAGGAGCAAGAGTACCCTGTCAGTGGGAATATGACAGAAGAGGATGGCAAGGAAAGAAGGAAGCAGTGGGGAAAGGGACATAGGCAGAAGACAGGAGAAGAGACAGAGGGAGAGGGAGGGAAGGAAAGAGAGAGATGGATTCAGAAGCAAAAGAGCACATGAGAACTCTCACTCTGGAGGTAGAGTTCTAATGTCTTCCTCAAGAGCCCTTTTGCCACCAGGCCTCATCAATTAAAGGCTCCATTACCTTCCACAAGTGGCACTTTGGAGTCCAAACCTTTACTATACTGCTTTGGGGGGTCTTTTGAGTTTTTGTTGATCTTTTATTGTTGTTGTTTATGGATATTTAAAGTGGGATAGTTTTGTCCTGCAGTAACACAAATTGCTCTTTGTGTTCTTTGTATACTACCCTGGTTGGCTCAACAGGTCTAGAGTGTAATGAACAAGACTATCTAATCATTGGTAGCTTGCTTTTCCAATGAAAACAGTTGACATTAGCTGAAACACATTACATTTCTCCTACTGCTAAGATCTTCATTTTCTGTGACTATGGTGAGAATATGTGGAGAGCCTAGAAGAACACCAAGAATGTTCCAATCCAGAACACCAGAGAACTCCATTTCTCTGCACAAAACTCCCACAATGAATTCTTGATGGCAACAATGGTTTCAATCTATTTACTTATTGTGTCACACTCTGTTACTTGTGTTCTGCTGCTAATGTTAAATAATAAAAATTGTTAATGGGTTCGCATGCCCTTCACATCTAATTGTCCAAGTTAAATTTATATCTGTCATTATTGGCCAAATGTCAGAAGTTGATACACTCCATACGTAATATATTCAGAAAGCTTTGTTAAATGTTGGGTTAAGAGAATGGGTAGACTCAGTACGTTTTTCAACAACTCAAGTGTTCATGTCACAGACAATTTCACTGAAGTTGATAGTAATACAGCCTGGCTGTCTCTTTTATCATTCTAGTAAGTCAGTCAGAAGAGACCGTACTTAAAGATGCAAAATATATTCTCTGTAGACTGTCTCCTTTTTAATTGTTCTTTGTTTTTGCCTCTTCTCTTCTCCTTTATCACACAGGGTCTCAAGTTTTCCAGGATGACCAGAAACTCAAGTGTAGAATGTGCCTAGATTCTGATATACCTGCCTGTCCATCTTTTGCATTCTGGGATTACAGGCATGCATCGTTAGACTTGATTTCTTAGTATTGGGACGACTCAAGGACAGTACCTGCTAGGCCGTCATATCATTAACTCATCTCCATCATTTCATCCCTTATAATTTGGGCACATATATGAGAAAAAAGATGGAAGTATGAAGTGCTCATATATTTTTCATCTATTGCTCTATTGCTCTACAGTGCATTGTAAGAAAATGGACCCCTATAGGCTCATAGGGCGTGGCACTATTAAGAAGTGTGGCCTTGACAGAGTATATGTGGCTTTGTTAGTGGAAATGTGTTGCTAAGTAGTATGCTTTAAGGTCTCAGAAGCTCAAATCCAAGCTAGTGGCTTACAATATTTTCACTGCCACCTGTGGATCAAGATGTAAAACTCTCAGGACCTTCTCCAGAACCATGATTGCCTGCAGACTGCCATGCTTGCTGCCATGATGATAGTGGACTAAACCTCAGAACTGTAAGGCAGCCCCAATGAAATGTTTTCATTTATAAGAGTTGCCATGGTCATGGTGTCTCTTCACAGCACTGGAAACCCTAATTAAGATACTCTATATTAGAAATGGACTAGGATCGAGACAAAATATTAGAACAGCCCATTGTAGTTGAAGTCCTCTCTCCCATGTTGATGATATCGAGTTAATCACACTTCCTCCTGCCTCTGTGTTGGCCTGGATGCTGTGTGGGCTCGTCTGATGCACAAATTTAAATGGGAAAGGAATGAAAATAGAGAAATGTTCAGTGGTATTGGAAAATATATATTTTTAAGAATGCATAGATTTCTCTAACTTAAATGAATAACTAGAAGCTTCCAGAGGCTAAAACAAGTTGAGCGTGACCTCTAGGTACTTAGTGACACATGATTCTGATCAGTCCAATGACAGCTTCTTACCAAGAGAAAGTCTTCATTGCATAATGTGGTTGTTGTTCTTTAAAGAGGCACCATTTGGCCCTCAGTTTTAAAAATTACCCAGTTCTTTCCAAGAATGTCCTGAAAAAGGCAGGCATCAAACTCCCCTTTCCTGGTCTTTGCCTGCTTCTCTGCTACCTAATTTGATTAGTAGAATCATTTTTTTTTAAAGGCGCTGTCTTAATTTTCTCCCCATCTGTAATCTATCTTGAACCAAGCTGCCATAATTTGCTTGTAGAAGAACTACGTCATAACAGGCTCAAATTTTTGTACCTGGTACTTAGCCTTACATACCCCCAAAGAAAAAAATTATTAAAATTTTTCTTTAATAATTACAATAGGTTTGGTTTTTTTCTTTTTTTCTACTTGAAGAGAGCATTTGTGTTCAAAGTTATGATTTTCTTTTGAGAAGTTTCAGTTTGCAACATTCAAAATATTCTTTTAAAATATGCTTTACTGTTGAAAAAAACCTTTGCAAGTAAAACAATCATGTTGGACCATTTCCTATCGGTCAGTTAGAATCTTCCTACAGGATGTAGAAACAGGTAGAAAATGATGTATATTTACTTTTTCTTTGATAAGCATTAACAAAAGCTACATACATATACATGTGTATTTGTGTATAGAAAATTATCAGTGCTTCTTTGATAGCGACATTTGGATATGGTGTCCGCATTATGTAGTGGAACCCTTATTGTAGTGAAGTATTAAGTTGACTTGCTATTTTAACATCCACAAATGTTTGCAGTGTTGTTCTGCAGTAATAGGAGCCAATGGCTTGGTTTTATCAGTGGAAGAAGGTTTTTTTTTGGGGGGGGGGGGTTGTCCTTAATTAGTTTATGTAAATTGTACTTTGAAATAATCCCTTGAAACAATCAATACACTACAAATTGTGACTCTTTCTTATTTACGTTCTTATTTAGTAAAGTAGTTTTTCTAATGATGGCTTCCAGGCAATGTTTTATTAGCTACTGTAAGGTCCTGAACACACTCAAGAGGAAAAAAAAGATGGCATTGACTTTAGCATAGTCATTAAATTCAAGCCACTTCCCTTTACTTAGTAAAAATTGGGGGAGTTTGCTAAACCCATTATGTATTCCTCCCAACCTCAACACAGACAAAACGAGCTGCCCAGAATTATACCTACATAGAAAACTTCAAATATCGTCCCCTATTAAAAACAACAACAGGAAATTGTGTAAAATATATAGTGTATGTGAGTTTGACTATACTGAGTTTAACAAACAGATGAAAATGAGTTTGTTACTGCTTTCTAATAGGTATGTACAGTGGAAAAATACATAATTTTCTAACACAATCCCTGTCCCTTTGTTAGCAATAATAGAAAGATATAAAACACCTTCAGATATGAACCCCATTTTTGTGTATCACTGTATTGTGTTTAACCGTGGCTGCCTTTGGAAACTAATTATTATTATTATTATTTCTAAATTTGCACAAGTACTTTAAAATGTTATTGCCTGTTTTTTCAGGTTATATTTGTGTGTGCGTGTGTAAACATAAATAGATTCATTTTCTTGCTGTCCAAAGCCAAATTTTATGAGACAAGGAGCATTAATTTCTTGTTATCTATTTCACTATTTATGGAGTTTTCATGGCAACGTGGTCATCCTAATATGTCCTTCTCAATGTCTAATTCTATGCATTTGCTAGTTAGGTTTCAAATTTATGCCCCATTTAACCCTTTATCCGAGAACAAATACAGGCTGCATCTGGACAACAGTTAAGTATTAAACTGCACAATGTAAATAGGATGCTTCTGTCATTATGACAGAGCAGTGGCCACTTTTCTCCTTTTTCTAGCTTCCGGTATTTCATAGCTTTAAATCGTTGTCTTTAACTGTGATTACAGTTGTTCTCCTTAGTTTTAGTACTGTCAACTGGAAACAATCCAGAGTAATCTGGGAAGAAGAAATCTCCATTGATATTTTGCCTCACGCAGATTAACCTTTGACCATGTCTGGGAGGAATTTTCTTGACTGAAAATGAATATTGGAGGGCTCTTCCCACTGTAAGTGGCACTGTCCCCACAAAGTAAGTGTGGGTGATATAAGAAGGCCCAAAGGAACAGGAGCCAAGAGAGAACCAGTAAGTAGTATTCCTCCATGCTTTCTTTCTTAGTTCCTGGTTGAATCCATATCCTGACTTTCCTCAATTATAGTCTGTGACTTGGAAGTATAAGATGAAATAAATTCTTCCCTCCTTGACATTACTTTGTGCAATGGTATTCATTACAGCAATAGAAAAACAAACTAGAGCAATGGCGAAACTATTAATAGATTTCTGCATAACAATCAATCTATTTTCTTCCTACCCCCTGACAAGATCTACATTGCAAAGTTCCTAATTTGTTAAAAATAGCTAAATTGAAAGAAAACTTTAATTGTTTTAAATTAATTCTAATTTTATTTCTATGTATGATGATGGACAAAGAATAATAAATTCATTCTATTTCTTCTCTGTCCTTTCAGCATATATTTTTATGTGTCTATATGCATATATTAATGTTTATATGTGTATTTATGTATGTGTGTATATGTATGTATCTAACTATGTATCTATCATCTATCTATCTATCTATCTATCTATCTATCATCATCTTTTATCTATAACTGTTTGTCCATCCACTTATCTAAATCTATCTGTCTGTCTGTCTATCATGTCTGTTTGTCTATCTATCCACCTATTTCATCTGTCTGACTGTCTGTCATTTATTTATCTAACTGAATTCCACAAGAACAACTGTAGTTAATCTGATAGTTCACTACTTAAATCACTTCGCATAGACTTTACAACCTTCTGGTAGCTGAATAGACTGTCCCCTGATACTTTTATTATTAATGAGTGGAGATTAAAAGAAAAAACAAACCAGAAATTGTTTTATACCTATGAAATGTTGCTCTTTCCCCATGGTGATGATGACCTGTGATGGTTCTTTCCTATTCCCTGCTTGACATCTGCACAAGGTAAGACATCGTGGCATCATAATGCATTTCAAAGATGATGGATCATAATCATCTCACTGTGCCACTTAAGGCCTGTGTCCATTACTACTGATATATTCTAATTATTCCCTTGCTGAACAAAGAAAAAGAAGGCCATAATAAAACAGGAAAAATGGACATGAAGACAAGAAAGAGGCCATTTTATTTGTGTATTTTAAGACTACTTATTGAGGGAATTTCAATAATTTATGTGTAATGTCAGCTGCTATTTAACAAGTCTTTTGCATTTTGAGACTATAAATATTTGAAAATATAGACTGTGTGCTTTACTTTTTTGGAATTTTTAGAACAACAACAACAAAAAAAAAACCCCACAAAGAATAGATGTGTTCTCCCAATGTCACTCATTTGTGGAATATAAAAAAGTTGATCCCACAGAATTACAAGGAATGATAAAGTTTGCCAGAGGGAAGGAGCATAAGATAGAGTGTTCAGGGGGTACCATGTAACATTTCAGAATAATTAATTCTGGTGACAACTATTAATAAGATTAACCAAGTGGAGGAATTGTTATGATCTCATCACAAAGAAATGATAGGTGTTTAAGATGAGTAAAGGACATTCTAAATACAATTATCTAATCATTATTTTGAACATTTATCAACGTGTTTGAATGTATATCAAATATCATCATGTATCCTATAAATAGGTGCATTTATTATATGTCAATCAAACAAAATGAAGTGAAATATATACATATCATTAAAAGGGATGCTCCATGATATATTTAATTGAATGACAGTGTCATTAAAAAATAATAAAAACTTGATAATTAGCTTAATATCTACAACATAAATGCCATTTATAATTATCTTTGATGATAAAGACCAGGGAAAGAAGCTAGAAAAAGAAAAATGCCTGGCCATAGTATGGCAACTCATCCATTGTCTTAGCTAGATTTCCTTTTAAAGACGACTCAAAGAGAAGGTACACACTCACTGGCAATGTGATAAGGTGATTCCAGGTATTATGTGAAAGAGAACAGGAGAAACTAAACAGAAATACTACCTTCAGAGAGCATGCTACCAAACAAGAACATGCTATGACTGACTCTCAATTCCATTAGGCAGTTCTGGAAGACAGACAAGAACAAATGCTGCAGACTTAGTTACTCTTATGGGCAAGAGAACTTGGCATAGATGTATTGTCTTAATTTGTTCAAACAGCCATAACACCACCACCATCATCATCAACAACAACCCATGAGGTGAAAGCATTTCAATGATAGAGTTTTTTTTTATTTTATTTTACATCTCAGTTCTGGAGAAATCAAAGAGGAAAGCACTAACAATTTGCTGTCTGGTAAAGAATCACTCACTAGTTTATAGATGGTTTTCATATTAACTTCCCATGGAAGAAGGAATAAGGAGTCTCTCCTTGGCCTCTTCAACAGCACATCAATTTCATCTGTGACAACATGGCTCTAATGACCTAATAGCACCCAAAGCTCACTCCCTAAAATACTTCTACATTGAGAGTTAAGTTTTCCACATACAACTTCTAAGAGAAACAAAGATGTTGGGTCAGAACACCTCTCACTAGGGTGTCAGTTATCTTCAAATGTGGGCTCTAAAATTCTTTTTCAAAGGAACAAGAGCTGGCAGCAGGAAAAAAAATTAGGGTGAGTTGTTCTCCACAGAGAACCTTTCATCTTCAGTATTGTTTAAGAAACATACCTATTATGTTTCATATAATTTGAGGCTACTGTTACTTTTGATTGTGACCACCCTGGGGGTACACAGATTCTGATTTCTAAGGTTAGACACAATACATCGTAAATAGAATGCAAATATATATTAGTTTTATTTAAGATACTTTGCAATGTTAATAAACATTAAGGGTTCCAATAACAAAGAAAATTTGAAAAAGTATGTATTACTTCTTTTAAAAGCTATGTGTATTCCTTGATTCTTGTAAGAACGTTATTCATGGGTAAAGTCCATAACTGTGTATGTCTGTGGGAAAAAAAAGAACTCTTTTCTGATACTACTTATTTGAAATTTCATAAGCAAGAGAAACCTCATGTGACCCTGCATCCCAGCAAAAGCGAACCACATACCATATATTACTATAGTTTATACTTCTAGTAACAACAGTATTTTATGGAAATTATGGGAAAATTGTCTTCAGATTGTGTAAATCCTGAAATGTTCTAGAAGATCATTTGTGGTCCCAAAGTAAACTTCCAGCTCCTTACCAGTCATTTTTTTCTTAGAATATATAAGAAGCCATCTTTTGGGTGAAATTTTGCAGTTTGTACAGTCAAGACAATTGTGGAGATTGTCATGAAGTGCTTTCTTTGTTTGATACTGTGACATTAAGCCTCTCTGTCTATCAATTTCACTCTCCTCTGTCCCCATCTTCCACATGTAAATTTTATAGGTTTTATTATGTCTTTACTTCTATAGTGGGATTCCTGAAGCCTTTGGGTCCTCCTTCCATACCACGGTCTTCTGGAAGATCTCAGGCTACAACATCTCTCTGAATGTACCCATGAATGTAACACTACCTGATGTCAGATCAGAACTGATATCTAGAGTTGATAAAGTACCATTTCAATCTTGGGGATTGAGATTTTCTCAGAATGGGGCATAAGAAAGAAGAATTAATTTCATCTCAAGAGAGGGAACTCAATATATGGCTTCAATTAGGACAAATAGCCAAATGTATTTAATTTCTCAATAGCCATGCTAAAAGAAAGGTTGACTCTCATATAAAAAGGCACAGCTATGCTATGCAATGTTCATATCCAGAGAAAATACCATAATGACATTCAGATTTTATTCTGGTTCTAGATTTTCTCATCTCAGTTAGCAAAATGATGTGGAGAGACAAGAAAAGTAAACAAAGTTCCAAGTATTCAGACTAGAAATGCTGTATTTTTGTAGTGAGTGTGAGAAGGCGAGGTTGGCAATACATTTACATATATGTAAAATATGTGTACTTGAGGGACAAGGAGTTAGATTCTCTGATAGATAGTAGGGAGGAGGTTTATTCCAGGGGTCACACTGGCAATAAGAACTGTAATGGCTTTTTCCATTAATGTTTCTGTCTTCTCCTCTACTCTTACCCTTGGTCTTAAGAGTTCTGAAATGGAGTTTCCCATTTCGTTTTTTAATGCAGGAAAAGTCTGTCAATATAATTAAAATTACCTTTGAAGTGACCTACTGTGGTTCTTTTTCTCAGAGGCTACCACAGCCCTAGAGTTTCTGCAGTCTCTTTGAGCATCCAGCCAAACCCAAAGAACTGATGGGTCCAGTGGAGATGATTCTGGGTCAATTTCTGCTCTGTGGCTTTCTTTCAGATGTCTCCGGTCCTCTGCGACACGTCTTTCAGATGTCCTCTGCTTTCTGCAATGTTGATGAGCTTTATTTTTCTCCAATGACACTGGGTTTTTCTTCCAACCACATTAAGCACCAGATATAAATATTGGTTTTATTTCATCAGATGAAGGGATAAGATGAGAGCCATACCCAAGTTTTATGTATACATGGCTTACGCTTAGTCCAGAATGTTTCTATCTAACTATCCCTAAGCCTAGGCCTGAAAGCTACGAGGAGCCGTACAGTCTAATCTTCTGCAAGCTTGGACCTTGAAGGCCTTAGCTTCCACCCTCCATCTGCTAACCAAGGCTTAGAGTGACTTCAGCCTCAGACTTAGAAGTGAATAAGTTAACCTGTTTTAGCTCTTTCTGAACTCTGGCTGGCTGTTTCACCTCAGCTGATCTGACTCAAACTCCTCTCCAATTGACTGATTTAAACAGGCTTCTCTCAGCTTCTTACTGAATGCTCTGCATGGAAAAACTGCCTCTGAACTCCATGAACAGCACTGCATTGGCTGAATGAACTGAACTAAATGGAACTAAATGAACTCAGCTTAATTCAACTGTACTCAACTGAACTGCATCGAACTCAACTGATTCTGTATTGTATTCCAGAGCTCTACTGTACTGTCTACACCAACTCTCTCTCCCTGTGCTGCATGTAAGTAGCCGCTCTTTTCTGTGTGTTCTCTTAAGAGTTGTGCATATTGTATCTCTGACTTTTTCTGTCAAATCTTTCTCTGATTGGTCACTTTTTCTGCCCCTCAATTAGAAGTCATTGCTTGGGATTAAAGATGTGTACTAAGGCCAAGTCTGCATTCCAGCCAGATCACACAGACCTAGAAGGTATTTAAATGTGACCGCTTGCCAGAACAGCCATGTTACTCAATTAAAATTTGTCTACACTGGTGGATTAAACTAAAGGCCTGTCAGACTATTTTCCTTGCCAGCAAGGCCCCTGTCTGTGGACCAGTCTAGGAAGTTTATGGCCAGACTGGGATGTGTTTACCCCAAAGTTGTAGACCTACCAGCCTCCCTGTCTGGGTTCAAAATGACCAACCCTAAACTTGAGGAGGTCCTCAAAGATCTTAAAAACCCCAATCCTCAAAGAGAGATGGGTGCATGAGAGTCCAAATTGTGTAATTGGCAGATGGTATTTTTCTTTGCTGACTTTGCTGTGTGTGTATTTTCTCACCCCTAAAAGAAGCCTCTCTACAGATTGATTGTGTCTACTGTTGTCTGCTATGTCTGAGATTCCTTTGCTGCTACTGTTCCCCTTAAGATAATTATTCTTCCTTTTAATTGTTTAACTGGCAGGGAAAATGAGCCTGAGCAAGATCCGTAGATGTAATCACATTGAACCCCATGTATACACAGGAGGTGAACAGCCATAGTTTTTAGTGAGAATATGAAGATTTTTGACTCATTTTTTTTTTTACAATAAACCCTAAACCTGAATTTTATTTTTGTTTTTAAAATTTTTTATTATTTAATTAAATTATTCAGATTACACCCCAATTTTTCCCCCTCACTTGTATCCACCCGTTCCTCACTCCCTCCTGCTTTCACCTTATTCTCCTTCCTTAGGTCTATGACCAAGGGGGGCACCTCCTCCCCCACTGTGTGGTCATAGGATATCTATCAAGTCTCATCTTGTTAGCCTGCTTATCCTTTCTCTGAGTGCCCCCAGGCCTCCCCACCATGAGGAAGTGCTGACCCATGTTCTTGTCACTGCTGTATCTCATTGACCAGAACAGTGTCTTCTAGGCATTAATTTCCTCTAAACTGTGATTGACAGAAAACTTCAGTGAAAGTATGGCTTCTCTGATTTATTTTGATTTGTTTGATCTTTAAAACATTTTTCAGACATTAAATTTCAGAAATTGCCTTTATCTTCTCTGATTACATTTCTACTTTATTGTGCTTTAAATTAGTACTTTTTGACAGTGGTATGTGTGCATGTTTAAACGCAAGTTGATAACAAACTATTACTTAATCTATGGTAGATTGAAACTAAGTATTATTTTACTTGGCAAGCTGCTCATGTCTGAATAGAAATCCAGTGCTTCTCCATCAGAGTCATTAGTGTGCATACTGTGAGTGTTAATGTTCATTAGTACATTATGCAACTATAATTTTTGCTGTTTGTTAAAACCATGTGAAGCAATTACTCAGAGTGGCAGGAGCACCTTCTCTAGTTTACTTCTCAATTGATTTTCAGCGTACTTGCATATGTTTAAGTAATTTGAGTGTGTGTGTGTGTGTGTGTGTGTGTGTGTGTGTGTGTGTGTGTGTGCGAGCGTGCGCACACACATGTGCATGCAACATAGGTATGTGTGCCTGCGAATGTTTGGGAAGGTGTGTACACATGTGCCTGTGGATGTGGCGGTCAGTAATAGCTACACATCATCTCTACTTGTGATCATCATTTCTGTTTTGATGCTCTTTTTCACTCAGCTCTAGCTTGCTAAGTAAGCTGCTGCTCTCTCACCTGTGAGCCTCAGAGTTATGGGTGTCTCCACTTCTCTGGCACTGGATTTACAGGAGTTTACCACTACACTCAGCTATTGATGTGGGCTCTGGGGATGAAACTGGGGTTCTCCAACTTTCAAGGCAAGAACTTTACCTTACAGCTATCTCCTCAGTCCAACTTTTTACTTTCTCTCAAAATTTATTTCTTTGTTTTGTTTCTGTTTTTCCTTTTATTGAAAATAGATTCTTTCCTCATATAATATATCCTGACTATAGTTTCCCTTCCTTCTACTCCCCCCAGCTCTCCTCTACCTTTCCTATCCTCCAGATCCACCCCCTTTCTGATTCTCATTATAGAAGAAGAGGCTTCTAAGAAATAACAACAAACACAACAAAATAATATCTATTGTGATGAAGCAAAACCTTTCATATTGAAATAGGACATGGAAATCTAACTGGAGAGTATTAAGAGCAGGCAAAGAAGTCAGAGACTCACTCATTCTCACAGTCAAGAGTGTCATAAAAATACTATGCTAAAAGCTGTTTATATACACAGAGACCTGGTACAGTCCCATGTAGACCATGTACTTGCTGTTTTAGTCTCCGTGTTGTCATATGCTCCTTGTTTACTTGATTCAGTGGGCCTTGTTCTCATGGTACCCTCCCCCCCACCCCACCTCTTACAATTTTCACAAGTTTTTCTGAACGCTGAAGGGAGAGATTTGATGGAGACCTCCAATTTAGACACTTTTCCCACATAATGTCTGGCTGTGGGTTCCTGAATCTGTTCCTATCTGCAGCCAGAGGAAGCCTCTCTGATGATGACTCAGTGAGGCATTGATCTATGAAAATAGCAAAATATCATTAGGAGTTATTTTACTAGTATTTTGTTTCTGGGTAGTAGTGTTTGGCTTTACCAAATTCTCTGGACTATCTAGTTTCTGGTTCTTCGTTACCCTACCTGTGTTGGAAATGGGTTCCTTCTCATGGATTGGAGCTTAGGTCAAACCAGACATTAATTGACGACTAACACAAGTTCTATGGTATCATTGCCCTAGAATACTTTGCAGGCAGTACAGACTGTAGATTGAAGGTTTTATGGTTGAGTTGGTATCTGTGTTGCTCTGTCAGTAGCCTGCAGAGCAAACTTTCCTGCACCAAACCTCTAGAACAGGATTGAAGGCTTCATGTAGGCACCACCTCAACTTTTCTAGATTCAACTTGTTTTGTCGGTATTGTCTTTGGCAATGGGGCTCCACTCTAAGTTTGAAGAGAGTAGCCATTTTTCTTCACAACAGTCAGAGTTGTTTGGGGATTTCCATTGGATCCATTGGCCAATAAGTCAGTTGAATACAACTCAGTCCTGCCACTGGATACATTGTCTGGCAGCAAGAGTTGGTCAGTTGAGACACTGTACTCCCATCACTAGGAGTCCACATTAGGACCACCATCATAGATGCTAGGGATTTCCCCCTGTAATAGGTTTCCACAACACCCAGAAAGAACCTGCCAATTCTAGCCATCTCTGCCTACATTCTTTCTCTCCATCTCATGTCCTTCCAACTTGCTTCTACAGCTCTCTTCCACTGCTCCTCCAATCAGCCCCACAAAATCTATTCTATTTATTTCTCAGGAAGATCCAGTATCCCCCACTCCCAGCTCTTCCACTTTTCCTTGCCTCTTTTGGTATACCAATTGTAGCTTGTTTATCATTTACTTAATGGCTAATACCCACTTATAAGTGAATACATAACATAATTATCTTTCTATGTCTGGGTAACCTCACTTAGGATTTTTATTTTTTGTGGTTCAATATATTTTCCTGCGACTTTCATGATATCATTTTTTAAACAGTTGAGCTGTTTAAATTTAGAAATGTATTGTATAAATGTATCGCACTTCCTCTACCTGTTCTTTAGTTGAAGGACATCTAGGTTGTGTCCAGTTTCTGACAATTATGAAAAAAGCCACAATCCATGTGGTTTAACAAGTGTTCTTGTGGTAGGATGAACCATTCTTTGGGTATATGCCCAAGAATTGTATAGTTGGATCTTGAGGTACCAATTCCTGATTTCTCAGAAACCAAAAGAGTGATTTTTTTTCAAAATGGTTGTATAAATGCATTTTCAAAGCAATGGAAGACTGTTCCCTTGTCTCACATCCTTGCCATCATGAGCTGTCACTTGTGTTATTTATCTTAGTTATTCTGACAGGTGTAAAGTGAGAGTTCAAGGTAGTTTTAATTTGCATTTCATTGATGGATAAGGATGTTGAACATTTCTTAAGTGTTTCTCAGCCATTTGAGATTCCTCTAGTGAGAAATCCCTGTTTAGATCCTTACCCCACATTAAAAATTGGATTATTTGGTTTTTCAATATCTAGTTTCTTGAATTGTTTATATATTTCGGATCTTCTAGCAGATGTGGAGTTGGTAAAATCTTTTCCATTCTGTATGTGTCTGCTTTTGTATAAATGGCTATGTTGTTTGCCTTATAGAAGCTTCTCGGTTTCATGAAGTCTCACTAATTAATTGTTGATCTTAGTGCCTGTGTTGTCAGTGTTCTGTTCAGAAAGTTGTCTCCTGTGACAATGCTATCCCTATCTCTCTTTTCTATCAGGTTCAGTCTTTCTGGTTTTATGTTGGATTCCTTGATATACCTGGACTTGCATTTTGGGCAAATAAAATGATAAATATGGTTATAAATATGGGTCGACTTGTATTTTTTCTACTTAAAGATATCGTTTGATTAGAACCACTTCTTGAAGATGCTGTCTGCTTTCCAGTGTGTCTTTCTGAATTCTTCATTAAAAGTCCAGTGTCTATAGGTGTTCAGATTTATGCTTTTGTCTCTGATTAGATTCTATTGATCAACATGTCTGCTTTTATGCCACTATAATGTGGTTTTTATTACTAGAGCTCTAGCATACAATGTGAAATTGGGAATGGTGAGACTGCCAGTGGGTCTTTTATTGCATAGTATTGTTTTGCATATGAAGTTGCGTATAGTCCTGTCGAGGTCTGTAAAAAAAAATTGAATTGGAACTCTAATGGGAGTTTCCCTGAATCTGTAGATTGATTTTGGTAAGATGACCATTTTTACCATGTTAATCCTACTGATTCATGATCATGGGTGATCTTTCCATTTTCTGATATCTTCTTAGATTTTTTTCTTCAAAGACTTGAAGATTTTATCATACACATTTTTCATTTGCTTGGTTAAAATTACCCACAAGATATCTCAAACCATTTGAGGCTATTTTGAAAGGTGTTTTTCCTGAATTTCTTTCTCAGTCCACTTGTCATTTTTGTATAGGTGGGCTACCAATTTTTTTTGAGTTATCATGTATCTAGCTACTTTACTGAAAGTGTTTATCATCTGCAGGAGTTTCCTGGTAGAATTCCTAAGGCCAACTTATTTATAACATCATATCACCGACAAATAACTGTACTTTGACTTCTTCCTTTCCAATTTGGGTCCCCTGATCTCTTTCAAGTTGTTTTATTGAGTCTTTGTATTGTTCTATTTGTTCCTATTTTATTAACTTCAGCCCTCAGTTTATTTCCAGCTTTCTACTCCTCTTGGGTGTGATCACTGATTTTTGTTCTAGAGCTCTCAGGTGTGCTGTTAACTTGCCAGTATGAGATCTTTCTGGTTTATTTATTTAGCCACTTAGTGCTAAATAAACTTTTCTCTTAGCTCCACTTTCATTGTGTTTAACAAATTTGTATATGGTATGTATTTATTTAATGTCCTTAATTTTTCTTTTGTTTTGTCTTAAGTCATCTTTCATTTAGTTGAGAGTTGTTTAGTTTCTCTGAGTTTGTTAGATTTCTATTGTTACTGTTGTTGGTGATATCTAGCTTAAATCTGTGGTGATCTGGTAAGATGCAGGGAGTTACTTCAGTTTTCTTGTATCCATGAGACTTGTTTTCTGTCTCAGTCTGTGGTCAATTTTGGAGAAAATTCCATGAAGTGAAGAGAAGAATGTCTATTCTTTTGTATTTGAGTGAAATGTTCTGTAAACATATTAGGTTCATTTGGTTTAAATTATCTGTTAGCTTTAGTATGTCTCTGTTTAGTTTCTGTTTGGATGAACTGTCTATTGGTTGGAGTTGAGTACTGAAGTATCCTACTGTCAGTGTGTGAGGGTCAATATGTGAATTAAACTATAGTAGTATGACTTTTACAAATGTAGGTGCCCTTGTGTTTGGGGTATAGATATTAAGACCTGAATTGTCATCATGTTAGATTTTTCTTTTTTTCTTTTTTTACTGGATAGTGTTCTTTTCTATCTCTCTTGATTAGTTTTGGCTTGACATCTTTTATTAGCTATTAAAATGGCTAGTCCATTTGCTTGGATTATCTTTTTAAAACCATTTACTCTAAGATAATATCTATTTTTAATGGTGAGGTGTGTTTCTTGTATGACACAGAAAGATGGATCTGATTTACCCATCTATTCTGTTTTTCTGTCGTTGTATTAGGGAAGTGAGGACATTGATTATTAAGAAATATCAATGACCAATAATTATTTATTCTTGTTATGTTGTTTTTTTGTTGTTGTTGCTGGTGGTGGTGATGATCATGTGTGTATGTGTGTGTGTGTGTGTGTGTGTGTGTGTGTGTTTATTTTGTTGGTGTAAGATTATTTATTTCCATGTGTATAGTTAGGCTCCTTCGGTTAGAGTATTTCTTACAGCACCTTCTGTAGACTGCATTTGTTGATAAATATTGTTTAAATTTGACTTTCTCATGGAATATCTTATTTTCTCCATCTATACTGGTTGAAAATTTTGCAGGGTATGGTAGTCTGGGCTGGCATTTTGGTTTCTTGCAGCATATCTGCCCAGTTCCTTTTAGCTTTTACAGTCTCCATTGAGAAGTTAAGCATAGTTCTAAAGGCTTGCTTTTATATGTAATTTGGTCTTTTATCCTTGCAGCTCTTAATATTCTATATCTGTTCTTTATGTTTGGTGTTTTGATTACTTTGTGGTAAGAGAAATTTCTTTTCTGGTCCAGTCTCTTTGATGTTCTGTGTACTTCTTATACCTTTATAGTCATTCTTTCTTTTGGTTAAAATAATTTTCTTTTATGATCTTGTTGAAATTATTTTCTAGCCCTTTGATTTCAGACTCTTCTCCTTCTTCTATTCTTAGGTATTGTCTTTTCATAGTGTCTCAGATTTCTTGTGTGTTTTGTGTCATAAGAGTTTTAGATTTAACATTTTCTTTGACTGATGTATACATTTATTCTATTGTGAGAAGAGAGAAGGAGGGGAGCTGGAATTAGTTGCTCCTGGCAGGAACATCAGACCCATTTCCACGAGGCTCTCCCTATGAGCACGGGCCATAGCCTCTGGTTCTATAGTAATGCTTGTCACACAGACTCCACTGGAGATGTCATGACAGGTATGGGTCTGCCTTCAGTCTATTCCTTGCCTTGGGAACCTCCTGAAGTTGGGGTATGGAACAAAGCAACAAGTGGCATGAGAAAGGTTAGAAGGAGATCTGTAGGATTCAAAAAAGATGGGAGCACAGGATGAGGGAAGAAAGCTACGGGTGGGTGTTCTGCTGTGTGGAGATGTGGAGAATGAGACTGGAGAATTGGAACTAGGGAATCAGAGAGAGAGAACAGAAGGTCTGTGAGAAGCCTACCTGCTTTTCTGGAAGGTGTAGTTTCTCCTTGTAGTTTCACAGGGACTGTCTGATGGAGTTGGGGCCTAGTTAAAAGGAATGGATGGGGAGGGAGGTTAGAAAGGGAAGATCTGGAGTCTCCACAGGAGATGGGAGTAAAGGTGAGGGGTCAGCATGAAAGTCTGCCGTAGATGTTTTGCTGCAGAGCTGGGGGTAGGGTCAGGGTGGGAATGAAACTAGAAGATTGGATCTGGGGTAACGCAGAGAGAATAGAACATCTATAGGAACAGGGAGGAATAGATTATCTATGGGCAGCCTACCTTGTTTTCTGGCTGGCGTGGCCTACGGATTAGTTTGTGGGATGTCTACTGTAGCTGGGGGCTGTTTCCTTTTTCTGCTAGGCTAGTGTGTTCCCAGTGAATCAACTATTCACTTCTTAATAAAACATAAAGATTATATACTTCAAGACATCTGACACTGGATTATATTACAGAACTGGTTTATTCTGACTAGAAGAAAAAATGGAGCTGGAGAAACCAAGGCGCCTATAGCTTGAATTTTTTGTAGATGAAAGATAACAGAGCTGACAAGCACAAAGCCATTGCTTTCATGATTTACTTAGTATCTGGTAATCTCTAAATTGTGTTAATGGCTAGTCTTTTATTTGCTTGTCAGAACTGCTCTGTGGGATAGAACAAGGAAATCTACATGGCATAAATGAGAACAATGGGTGCTTCCAGATCTAGTAGACCAAATCAAATGGCTTTTATTACTTAGCATCAATGCCTGGCTCCTGAATTGGGAATTCACATTTAAATTCACACTTAGTTACATTAACTCATTTTATATAATAAATACATACGTGCAAGTGTGTGTATATGACTGAGAGGGTGGAGGAAAAATTGATTTGTGTGTGTGTGTGTGTGTGTGTGAGAGAGAGAGAGAGAGAGAGAGAGAGAGAGAGAGAGAGAGAGAGAGAGAGAGAGAGAGAGAACGCAATGGTTCCAACTAGCTGCCCTGCTTTCTTATATTATAGATCATCTTGCATTTCTATCTCCAGTCCTGAGCTCCAAAGAGTCTTGTGACTCCTCTGTTGCTGCCTTTTATCCTAACATCTCTGCTTCACTTTGTAGCCTCTGTGGAGCATCACTTCTCTTCTGTGTGTCTATTTGTTGCTTCTGATATGCACTGGACTCTGGCTCCAGAAGGGTCTTTACAAACAGCGCTGTTCAACAGATTAGGCTGAATCTAGATTTTCCATAATTTTTCACTGCTCCAGCATTCAGATTTTTTACTCTAATTTTTTTTACATTTTATTTTATTTTTTCTTAAAATGTGGTTATATCATTTCCTTTCCTCCCCTCAATTCTTGCAATACTACATTAGCTTCTGTCTCTCAAATTCATGGACTTAAAAAAATTAATGGTGTTACATGCACATGAATAAATATATAAATACAAATTGCTGAGTCCATTTAGTGTTGCTTGTATGTATATTGTTGCTATTGACTGTTTGGTATTGGATAATAAGTTAGGGGACTCATTTCTGGACTAATACACTCTCTCCCTGTATCGTCTGTAATTGCCTATAGCCCTTCATTTAGGGGTAAGGCCACGTGAGATATTTCCCCAGGCACACTGGAGTGTCTTCTAGTGCTCTGTGTGTCCATTTGGTCCTTTTCTTCTTTAAGACCTTCAACTCTTGTCTGCTTTTATTTCCATTTCCATCTCTTTTTTATGTTACAGATTACTTATGTCCCTTTTTCCTCAGGACCCTAGTCCCCTTCATCACCCCAAGGTCCCTGACAGGATAAACTCAGGCTGAAGTAGGATCTCCAGGAGGAGGAGAGTCTATACCTGCCTGTATATCAAACATCTATAGTGGGAGGGGAAGTGTGCGGGCTGGCAGGTAGTCGACAACAGTAATAATGTATTGAATGAACACATCACAGTATATTCCCAAAGGGTAAATTGAAAACTATTTGGAATGTCCAAATTTCTCATCCATATATTATTTTTATCCCTCATATTAAATTAGATTCAGGATAAATTCTGAGAGAATATGAAGCAGACATATTTATTTTACTAAAATCACTTTCTACACTGTATTATCTCTCTCAGGATACTTGCATTCCTTTCTTTAAGTGAAGTACTCACTGCAAGTTTGCTTATCTCTTCCCATTGTTTCTGTTTACCCCTCTCTTTGCTCTGGAGGTTATTATCACGTGCACATAACAGGAACCTTCATATGAAAATTAATGCACATTCTTAACTGGAAAATAAAAGCTGCAGTGGTTTCCTAGACACTGGGCAGATTCTTCCTTGCTCATCCTCACCCACTAGTTCTTTTTCTTTAATGCACTCTCCATAGAACTGCTTGATCAACGAAAGCGTGTCTCTTGATGAAAACAGACTGTTCCTCAAAGAGCAAATTAAGAACTCTCAGTCCTGGAGGTAAAACACTGCGAGTTCATCACGCAGTGCTGTAAAACAAATGTGTTATGTGCCTGGCAACGGTGTCACGCAATCAACAGGATGCCTCAGATGCTGAGATGGGCTCATCTGAACATTTTCATCAGGTACTTGCAAATGCAATCAAAATAAGCCACTAGGACTTAAGACTCCTTGCATGACACAGCCTCTTGGATTTTTCTTCCCTTTAAAAACTCATGTAGTTCATATTAAATGGATAGCTGTATTAAAAAAAAAAAAATCAAAGTCCAGAGTGTGTCTTAGGGAAGAGGAGGGTTTTTAACAAGAATCACCCCTCAATTAGTGGACTCATATGGTGAAGAGAATGGATGTCCGGTAGTCGTTACAATCTCCTCTGCTCTCCTCTGCTCTCCTTTCTACCTTCCTTCTTCTGTTTTCCGCTTCCTGTTTTCAGTGTTTCTGTTTTGTTTGTTCTCCTTTCTTCAGTCTTCAGTTTAAATTTTGTGCCCAGTGAATGATTGCTTACATAAAAAAAAATACAGAGTAACATTGGTTTTGTGTAAATAATTTTTAATCATCCACCAAAAATACAGGAATGCAGTATGTGCTAACAATTTTTGTCCATACGTGGCTTTCAGTCAACTAAGGTACACATTGAAATGTAGCTTTATAAAAACACACTTATAATTTATATGACTATTTCTAAAATATAGTTCTGTTATTGTTTTTAATTTTTAAAAATTTTTTAATTTGTTCACTTTACATCCTGATTGTAGCCCCTTCCCTCATCTCCTCCTGGTCTTACCCTTCCTCCCTCATACTTTGTCCCTCCTTCCCCAAGTCCTCAGAAAGGGAAGTCCTCCTCCCCTAACATCTGACTTCAGCCTGTCAAGTCTCATCAGGACTGCCTACATCCTCTTCCTCTGTGGCCTGGTAAGGCCGCCCCGACAGGGGGAAGTGATCAATGTATGTGGGCCAGAGTCCATGTCCAAATCAGTGCCTGCTCCTCATATTATGATACCCAGAAAGAGACTGTGATGCCTAGCTACTACTTCTGAGCAGAGGGTGCAGGTCCTAATTACACATGGTCCTTCAGTCCTTCGTCGGTGCATCAGTCTCAGCAGCAGCCCCCTCTTCTGCCTAGGTTTGTTGGTTTTGTTGTCTCCTTGTGGAGCTCCTGACCCCTCCAGATCCTTCTATTCCCCAACTCTTCCATAAGACTCCCTGACGCCACTCCAAAATTTGGCTGTGAATCTCCGGCATCTGCTTGCATCCCCTGCTGGGTGGAGCTTTTCAGAAAACCTCTACGGTAGGCTCCCTCCCTATTCCTTCTCTTCAACGGTTTTTGGCATCTATTCTATTTGTGCTTCTTAATGTGAATTAAGCTTTCTCCCTAGGGTCCTCCTTGTTATTTAGTCTCTTTAGGTCTGTGTATTGTAGTGTAGTTATCCATAGATGGCTCAGAGATTAAGAGCTCTGACTGTTCTTCCAGAGGTCCTGAGTTCAATTCCCAGCGACCACATGGTGGTTCACAACCATCTATAATGTGTTCTGATGCCCTCTTCTGCAGGTGTAGCTCTGTTATTCTAAGCAACATATAAGTAAAACTACCTATTTCACACCAGTCACTAATTTATATATATTAATGTAAGGAGTAAGCATTCAATATTTTAATAAAAATTTTATGTATATCAGTGCTTTTCCTGCATGTATATCTGTGTACAACTTGCATGCCTGGTGCTTGCAGAAGCACGAACAGAACAAAAGGGCCCTTTAAACTGAGATTACAGATTATTTTCAGCTGCCATATGGCTGCTGGGAATGAAACTTGTATCCTCTAGAAGAACACCCAGTTCTTTTAACCACTGGACCATCTTTTCAGCCCACAAATGCTCTAGAATTTAAAGACAGTTCAGTGTCTTGATAGAGTGCAAATTTACATTAAACTCTTATCTTTTGAAGACGGAAAACTGAACAATTTATTACTTGTTTATTTAATAATTTATCTGAATCAGTACTCATGCACTTATATTTTACCTCAGTTCAGAACTTCACTCATCGAACACTGTAATCCTTCACACAGACTGAGGAGCACTCTGGCTTCGTGATTGGTGTTGTATGTAACAACCTATCCCGTTGTTTGTAGTGTCTTAGAGTTGCTTGGATGCCATATAGTGTGAGTCTCAGCCCTTCTGCTGAAAATACAAGTTCCATTACTACTTTTCCAAACATGTTATAGTTAATGTGTGACACTCCTGTGTTCCTCTGAGTATCACTTAAAACCCCTGGATAAAAATCAGGGTTTTTATCCAATATAGACATCTGTCTTAGACTCACATGATGACTAGTCTGTTGGGATAAAGTTCTTGATTCACCAGTTCAGTTAGGCACTCACTTACATTATGCATTTGATTATATTGCCTTTTCCTAGTTAATATATTGAAACCTTAGTCCACAAAATATCAAAATATAACCTTAGGGTCTTTGAAGATATAATTAGGTGAAATCTGAATAGTTTTGGTCCCCAATGTAATATGGTGGTGTCTGTAGACATAGAGACAGACGTACAGCAGGGGCAAGACTAATGCCACTTTGTCTGTCGTTTCATAGCTGGGGTAGCACTAGAAGAGAGGACTGGATGTCTGTATTAGAACTGTATATATATATATATATATATATATATATATATATATAGAGAGAGAGAGAGAGAGAGAGAGAGAGTTTATAGTATTTTTCAGTTATCCTTAAGAAACAAATATAACATTGTTACTTTGGTAATTTTTTTAATTGAAAAATAATTATTTTCTAAGTAGAAAATGTAAATAGAAAAAGTTCATGACATTATAGTCTCTTAGAAACAGCATCCAGAAACAGGATTGAGATAAATATTAGAACCTACAGACTTAAAATTAAAAAAAATATAGCAACATTGGTGTTTCATGGTGGGAGGGGGATTTTAGAATGATAATTTATCTTCTGCAGATTAAAAAAATGATAAAAAGCATTCAGACTTAGTCGTCCATTAACTCTGAACCTGAAATGTTTCTGTGAAATTTATGAATAGCACCAGAGTCCCTGAGCACTCCGATCCTGATTTTGGATGCCGGGGTGGCTCGAATGCACATCAAGTTTCAAACAATCCGCTCACCACTGAATGTGTAGCAGCAAGGATGGAAATTTTATTTGTTCTCAGGGATTGTGAGAGCCCCGTTCTGACAACATCCTTGGTCAGCTGAAGTTATTGAGATTTTTAAAGCAGTTGGCAAAACAAAAGCAAGACGCAATTCTACATCTGAGGGTCTGATGCTTCCAAATGAAGTACAACAAAACCCTAGGCTTCCAATGCTTTCCAAAGTGCAGAGCAACAAACCCAACAGCTACAGAGTCTTAGGAAAAGATGAGAGGAAAAGAAACACAACCAAACAGTAAAATGTAAAAACGTAGTGAACTGCTTTAATAAATATACTGTTGTGTGGAAAATCTGACATTTCTAGGTTTTTAACTACAGTTCCAAATTGACCTTGACTGTGTGTGTACAAGACAATATAATAACAATGATTTGAATCTTACCTGCATCTGTTGTTTTCCCAGGAATTTAATTTTATCACTTAGTGTTTATATACACCTTTATCATTGGTTGCAAAATCTGAAGCAGAGGCTGGATTGATCACCAGCTGGTAGAATGGCTCTGCTACGAGTTGTTCATTTCACTGGGACAAAAGCAAGAGGGCCTGGGTAATGTCTGCTATGGTCCACTGAGCTCAGTAGTTACTCAGGTTAGTAGTGGTGTGCCAAAGGATTTGCCGTTCTCACATAAAGTCATCCAAGGACCAAATGTTGAATGCGTATTTGACACAGCTTGGAGTATGCCTTTTGCAACATTGTTATTCATCATAATGCCAGAAACTGGAATGCTCTCTAATACATGGAGGACAACAGCTAATGAGACTGCTTTGAAAACCTACATCTGAAATGTCTCTACAAACCAAAGCTTTAGCATACCAATCCCCTTGGAAGGAGGGAGACATGGAGAGAGGGAAGAAGGAAAGGAGAAAATGAAGTCCTAGATATGTTCTACAAATCATCACACACACACACACACACACACACACACACACACACACACTCACACTAAGGGAGTTTTATTATTTTGTTGCTAAAAATTACTCGTCTTACTAAGGGAAGTTCTGCCAATTCAGACACCTGTCATAGTCTCTCTGTGGTTGGTATTGTTAGACAGGGATGCTCTAACCAAACCGTTTCAAGAATGCTTTTGCAGAAAACAATGTTTGTTAGCATCCTTTGTCTTGAGGAACTGTATCTAGCCTTACTCTTCCTTATTTTAAGAGGCGGAAAATAATGTCATTTAAAACAAGTGAGTAGATGTTAGCATTTTGAATTTAAAAACAGCATTCTTTTAAATGTCCTCAAAAATCCCATGGAGATGAAAGTATGTGTGAAATTTAAACATATGTAGAGTGGATGCTAGGCAGAGTCAGGGGGTTGCTCCTCGTGACAGTCACCAATAAGTCACCTTGATGATGTTTGAATGCTACAAGCATGATCCATGCTAATGCGGTTTAATTATTTAATTCACTTAAAAATCCTAAGCAATACTGTATTTTAAATCTACATTATTTTCCCTTTACCACATACATAATTTTATTTTTCAAAACTTCCCTTGAAATACAAAGCTGTGTAATTGCATAATGATAGAAGTTTTACCCAACAGATACAAGCAATTCTATTTCATTCTGTCTAGCTCTCAGAGGTGCAAATGGTTGATTCTGCATGTGTGAAAACAGTATATGCTGGTGAATGTTTGAAATGAATTTCCATGTAAAAACACAATGCTTACAAAAGGATAATTAATAAGACTGCAAGGACCCAAAGCTTGTATACATACTGTAGGTATTTATATTTATAGACACTATGTTAAACATTTTTCAATTAAAATACACTAGTGAATTCTTTACAGTTTATAGTGTTTTGATTTTAGGTTTGAACACACTCATATGAGGAAGTGTTGAATTAAAGCCGACAGAAGGATGGTAGCTAATTCTCATCTCATCCAGCCCCCAATTCAGACGGCAACCTCATGGACAATTAAGCTAAAAGTCAGCTCTCTTCCATAACTCATGGGTTTTAAATATTTGCTTATTTCTACTTCTTGCATGCCTCATTCAGGCTGACACTACAATGGTTAAGCCTTGGCCATCACTTTTTTTCATGCCTTTACTGTGACCAGAACCATATTTGAATATCCCATCAGCACCATATGTGCTTTCTGTTGTATTTTACCAATAGTCTCAGATATCCCTGAAACAAAAATGAAATAGATGTGTTCTCTTCCTGTTTTCCTGAAATCTGATGGATCAGATGGCTAACAATGACTTGTAGTATTGCCACTAAACGTGTGACACTTTTTTTTTTTAACTGCAGCTGCATTTAATGGGTGGACATAGTATTATAGGGAGCTCACTAGAGATGATCACTCACTCACCATAGTATATAGCTAATTGAAAGTCTTTATTTCGGCTTTCTGGTACCATACCCAAGTATTCAGCAAGCAAGGTATGGTCATGACTTTCCAGAACATGGAATTTTAAAGGACAGAGACCTCTTAGAGGCATCTTACCTGGCAGCTTCAGGGTGTATGTGTTTAGGGTGCTTTGCAGAGTGTGTAGTTTGATGCCAGCAGTTTCAATACATGATAAGACAATCTGTTAGCCAGCTGGAGGGGGCATTCTGTACAAACAGGCAACTAATATGAACAGATAGCTGGAGGGGCTTCTGCACAAACAATTAGTTTTTAACAAAGACTGAGGTAAGTTAGCTCGGACATCCTGACCTTTGGTCCCTAGAATAGTGTTGGGTAGTTTTCCATAGGATTCTTCATCAAGGAGATCAAATTATAGTCAAACCTTAAATGACCTTAGCTAAAATACAAGATGGAGGAATCTTTGCACTATCTTGCTCTTTCACAGTGGCACACTGGAAGAATCATTAGCTAGCACTCTCAAGACCATAGATTCAAACTCTAGGACCATAAAAGGGTAGAGGGAAGGTACAGAAGTCAAGAGCAAGAGAAAGTGGAGAGAGATCTTTTGTCTTTGCCTACTTTGTAGCTGAAGCGCTTGTTATTTTTATCATTAGTTCACAATAATTACCTGACTAAAGCAACTTACAGAAAAGTTCATTTTGATGAAATTCACAGTAGAGCTGAAGCTGTAGTAAGCCTGCTGGAGTATGAGCCTGCTGGTCCCATATGCTCACCATCAGGAAGCAGAGGGTCATAAATGGTGGTACTTGAACGGATTTTCCTTATTTAGTCTGTGCTGCAAGCCCAAGGACTCCCCTACATTTAAAGTTAGTCTTCTTTCATCAATTAACCTGATCTTGAAAATCCCTCAAATATATGGCCACAGACTTGTCACCAAGAGGATTTCAGATCCTTCCAAGGATGACCAATGTAAACCTTCATGGGACGCTAACTTCTACTGACCCTCTAACCTACAAGAGCAGAAATCTGAACAGGAAGAAAACTGCTACCCACTGAATGGTGAGACACTGTCAGCCTGCCTTCCCGTGTCTACTTCAGGGCCAGGCAACCCGGCTCATGCATCCAAGAAGGACATGGAATTTTTTTTTTCTCCTGGAACCTCACTCTTACAAAGAATTAAGTACCTAGAGTGAAATTTCTCAGTTAGGTCCCATACAAAGAATCCCACAGAGTTACAGTGATGTCTGGGGATACGGGGCCTAATCTGCTTCCTAGAGCCTTAAGAGTGTATACAAACAGACGGTGAGGTATAAAGAGGCATTTGAATGAAACCTCTGCCATGAAGACTAAGATCAGATATAGAAAACCACAAAGCATTTCTAAGAAGCACATTTTAAAGCAATAGATCATATTAAACTATTAAAATGCCGTGGTGACTATGCTAAAGGAAATAGGATGATGTATTATTGAAACATCATACAATATGATTTTAAAGGGCACCACAAAAGCAAGGGTGCACTTGGAATTTAAAGAATACATATGAAATAATACCTGGAAAAATTAGAATGAACAGAAAATAAGTCAATTGATACTTAGAAACTGCTATTTTTAGCTTAAAAGACAAAGAGCTGGAGTAAGAGAAAATATATGAAATCATATTCGTGATTCTAAAGTAATGACTACATGACTTCAAGTTCAGTGCTAGAGATCAGGTGACAACATCAGGGGCCTAGAGTGCTGTCTGAGAACTGTGCCATTCAGCTCTATAACATTAAAACAAAATGCCTGGGATAAAGATGTTCCTGGATGCCCGGAGAGATGGAGTATGGTTAACTGCACTGGACGCTCTTCCAGAGGACCTAGGTTCAATTCCCAACACCCACACGGAGGCTCACAGCTACCTGTAACTTCAGTTCGAGGGGATACAACACCCTCCTCTGGCCTCTTCTTGTGAGCACCAAACATGCATGTAGTGCACATAAATATGTGCAAACAAAAGACACATGAAGTAAAATTGAAAAATAATAATAAGTTTGAGGAAGGACTTACTGGTTCAGATTTTGGTCTATGGAAAGCTGGATCCATTCTTCATTTTCTGGGAGTGAGGCAGAACATAAGAGCAGTGTGGGAACGGTGAAACCAAGCTGCTTATCTCTTGGTGTCCATAAAGGAGTCTCCCAATTTTGTTCTTGTTTCTAGAGCAACTTATTTCATCAATGGCCTGCCATTCATACACCCATTTCAACTATTATTTCATCAGTGATTGAAGGTAGTGTCCTCAGAATCTCATCACCTCTGAATAACATGAACCACCAATCTTCAGGGACATTTTCTTCCACATTTGTCACATATTTAGATGGTGGAGATAGATAGTCCTGGTCCCACTGAGAAGTGAGCCTTTGAGTAAAGACAGATCTTGCTGGTCTTATGTGACAGTGTCCTGTGTGAAGCTTGATTAATTTCTTCTATTAGGATTACATAGTTGTATTGTTTTATACTGTGAATGGACAGACAGGGTATATTTTATGAGTTAGTATGAGAAAGGCACAGAGCTCATAAATGCAAACTGCCTGTGAATGTCTCGTTTTCATTAAATAATGGAAATTTTTGATATAATGAAAACAAATGGTCCCTCTGGAGTTTCCGTAACATTAATAGATGGTGTCAATTAGTTATGATGCTTAACCTAAGTTTTCAACTTGAGTGGATTGCGAAGTGTGTAAAACACTAGTGAAGCATGCTTCTGGGTTTATGTGGCTTGGGCTCCAGATGAAGTAGAAGGGGGGAAAAGAAGCAATACAGATCATAAGAATCCCTCTCTGCTCCCTGGGACCAAGATGTGAGGAGTTGCTCTGTTCCATTTCTTGGGGACCAGGTCCTCTTAAACTATGAGACAAAGTAAATCCATCCACTCTTATGTTGTTTGTATAGGGTATTTGTCACAGAAATATTAGACAAAATCAACAGACAGATTATTTGACAAAGAACACAGCATTTACTAACTTGCACAAATGAAATATTTATACACAATGTATAGGAACTAACATTTGGCCATGTGGTTGAAACTTAACTAACATCCACATAGGGAGAAGGAATCCAATATAGACATTTAAACTATTTAAACTATTGTTATTATTTATTTTTATGATTGTTGAATGGGATCGAAGAACAATCAATGGGCCAGGATAATGTTCTTCTTTTTCTTTCTTTCTTTTTTCTTTTCTTTTTTTTTTTGGAGACAGAGTTTCTCTGTATAGTCTTGGTTGTCCTGGACTCACTTTGTAGACCTGACCAGCTTCGAACTCACAGTGATCCAAAATTCTTAATGATTTTACATTTCATCCTTCCTCCCAACAATATGAGTTCAACCTTGTTGCATTAACAGAATTTCAGCAAACAGACTGAAGGAAGGCAAATTTTTTCCCTTTTTGGAACAGAAATGATAGATTAAAAACAAGATGCCAAAAGGTTTCATTGGCAATACAGATAGATCTTGAATCTAAGACAAATTCTAGGGCCTCTCAGCAGGTCACAGTACCAGTATTTTAGGACTCAATTCTTAGCCCCAACAGGACACTGTGGGCTGCCTTTCCCACTCACAATTACTTGCAATTGAGTCATCTGTCCTTTTTCTTTCCTTCAGAGGATGGCACTTCAAGACTCACTGTTTTTGGTGTCATGAAAGGCCAGAACTCTTTGCTCATTGATGTTACTTCTATTTATTTTTCTGGAGGCATTGAGTCTCTGCATTTTGAGCTAACTGGACAGAATAGCTTAACATCAGCTTCTCTCCCCTGATATATAGGCACCTCCTCTTGCTTCTTCAGCTCTGGGCTAAGAAAAAAATGAAAACTATATTTTTTTGAAGTAGGGGACCATATCACCAAGCAGAAAAAAAGACCTGGGTACTATGTACCCATAGTACACTTCCTGTACTATAAGCAGCAGGCAAATTTGCATCTAGTGCACTGCTCACTGACATCTTTAAGCACTACTTGAGCAATGGAGGAGAAGCAATGGCTTCCAATCCTCTCTTGGTCTGTGTAACAAGAATGATTTATACATGATGGCCAAAATCCATATATGGAAACACTGACACTTTCATTTCTATTCGTCATCTGAGGCCATGGAATGCCTTCTTAGCACAAATGGTACTTCGGCCGTGGGCATAGAAGAAGACAGGCTCTCATACTTGTCATCTTGGGTGATTTTTAGGAAGAAATATCTTACAACTGTCAGAGTTTACTTTAAAAGCTTTTCTTTTTGGTCCTTGAGGGTCCCAGTGCTGCTTGTGGAACTCGTCAAGACTTTCTACCCAAACTTTTGGGGATGTCATCTTACAACCACTGATGTTGACTGCATAGCAAATGTTGTTGAGGATAGATTCCTCAGGATGAGAGAGTTTTTGAAAATTCAATTCAGGGTACTTGGTCATGCCTTGAATTTCAGAATGGCATCTGTAACAACATACCTTAAATGTTTCATGTGACATACTATATTAAAAACACATATTCTTTATCTAAAGTTCAAATTGTGTTGGTAATCTTCTTTTTATTCCTTAAATTTGGCAGTCCTGAATTGCCATGGCTTAGATAGGAAATGTGTCTTGATATTCTAGTGTTAAGGCTTGGCTCCCAGCTGTTGGTAGTAATGGTAAGTGTTTGGATCATAAAAATGCTTACTATAAACAATTAGTCAATGGATGAATTCCTGGATAAACTGGCCTTTAGGAAGAGGGCCCTGGTTAGATGAAGTGAACCACTGTATTGGTAGGTATACCTTAATTTATCTCTCTCCTTGTTTTCTGCATGCCATAATGTGAGCAGCCTCCTCTTCCATTTGATTATGGTGTCATAATATTCTGTTTCACCATAGATCATGGTTATGGAACTATCCAAACAGAGACTAAAGTCTTCGAAAATATGAGCCAGAATGCGACTTTACCTATTTGATGTTGTTTTCTAGGGTATTCTTTTACATCAGTGAAAGGAAACTAATGTATAAATGATACCTGCTTTGGGATAGCTAAGTCTAGAGATGATGTTTCTGTTTTCGGTTCATACTCACGGTATAATCGGATGAACAAGAGGAAAGGTTAATTTATTTGATGGATATTGGACTGGAAATTTCAGGCAGCGTCCTACGGCTCACTACTTTTGGACCCTGGTAGAGAAAATACATCATAACTAGAAGACATGGAGCAGGAAGTTCTGCATTCATAATAGCCAGGAAGCAATGCCCCAAATGGTATCATGAAGGTCCCACTACTTCCAAACAGCTCCACAGGTAGACCAAGAGCTCAGTTTTAATCCTGTAAGATGAGACTTACTCAAGCCAGAACAACCATGTGTTGATTTAGCTGTTCTGTCATGTAGAATAAAAATCAGGACTCCCTCCATTACCCAGAACCCACCTCTTCAGACATTCCTGGGTAGTCGACTGTATGTAAGAACTCTTAATTGATTCCCAGGTGAGGGAACCATTCTCAGATCTAGTCTGTCCCCCCGCCAGCCCCTGATAAACCACTCACAGTGCACACATAATCTTACAGAAACATTGAATTAAGAAAACATCTTTTCAACACAGAGCATTCTTGCTGAAGTGAAGTTAGAGACTACTAAAACATGGAAGGAAACCATTTCAGTTCTTATTGAAACATTGAATTTTTTCCTCTCTCCTTTTGCTCATGTTTCTAGTAAATGAGAGTCTCGCCTACAATGTATTAAGTGATGGCTTAATCAGAGGTTTAGAGATGGTCTGCAGGTTGCTTCCATGAGGGAGATGCTGGCACTAAAGGCATTTAAGCATCTTCTAGCCTTTTCACACAGTTGATTGCAATGGTTGCTGATTGTAATGATTTTAGAGCCATTCCATATTGTGGGAAATGTCAAAATCAGTATTGTTCAAGAATTGACATATTTGAGAAAGACGATGTAGGATGTGGAGCTGGAAAAGAAACCACTGGTTGTGGACAGCAGCTAATCCAATAGCTGAATTTTTGCTATGTTAGATTGAAGTGGCTCTTTATCACTGCCAGCCACTCCCCACTCCCCCCTCTCCCGCATCATCACTTCATATTGATTATTCTGACCGCACGGTTTTACTTGTGAAGTGCTTTGTCACTTGTACTAGTAGAAAGGTCACTATTCACAGCACTTCCAATGTAGAATATCCCTTTATTGGCATTATGTAAATTATCTTTCACTCATATTACACAAGGCAGAGGCTGTCAAAACACTTGGCCAGTAGCCACAGTAAAGCCAACTCTCCCCACTGCCTTCTTACTTGTCTATGCCTAAAAGAAAGTCTCTTGAAACACTGTTTGGAAGGTACAGTGTTCTTACTGTTCCCATCTTATAATTTTATTCTTTTCTTTTTCATTGTTCTGGTTTCTTTTCTTTCATTTGCATCAAAAAAGATTATAATGTCTTCCTTAATTTTTGTAACAAAATAAGACCTTATCAACTCACGTTTTCCCAATATTGATGCTTACCTGACTCTCTTCCATCCAAAGATGTTTTATAAAGTTACTGTATTTTACCAATTTAACTTGGACTAAAAGTGCGGTTCTGTTTGTTTCTTTGAGCACAAACACCTTGAAATACTACTTGCATTTTACTTGATCCTCTGTAAGGGGTGATAATCCTAAAATTGTGCCCTAAGTTTTCACTTGTACCTTATTCTTTACTTTCTATTTAATTTCTTAAAAATTCCTGTGATTTTAGATGCTGTGAAAAAAAAAAATCTTCATTGGTCCACACACCACAATGCAGACAGCATGACTTATTTAAATGGCATACTGGCAACAACAATTTATTTTGTTTTTAACATTTATCCTACTAATAACTATTCCACTCATCCTTTATAAAGATATTTTACACTTTATATTCTGCTTGTATGTTTAATATGGGATATTATATACTTATGTATCATGTATACAGTTCAAAAGTTAGTCACAAGCAACTTCCTCCATTTGGTCCCCACTCTTTTTTTTTTTTTTTGAGACAAGGTCTCTTATTGTACCTGGAGCGTAATAATGGGCTAGATGCACGTCCAGGAAGCTCCAAGGACCTTCTTATGTGTCGCGACCCTTCCAACCAGAGGAAAATAAGGACGCGACCCGAACGTTCTTCTCCAGGCAGTTTATTCAGGAACCTTTTCAGCAAGCTTCTTTTCCTGCACCCCAGCGCCCCTCTTATATCCTCTGCCTCACCCAATCAGCAGCTCTTACGTCGGTAGCTCCAATTGGTTCCCGACAAGGCGGGGTGCATACATCAGAGCAAAGCAAGGCCCACAACCCAAATAAGGACTTGTTTACCAGCCAGGAGCAGAATTGCAAGTCATCTTGCCTGGCAGGTTGCCAGGAGCTTCAGCTTCCCACACTTATGTCCAGATTATAGGGATAGGATTACACAAAAACTTTCTTGCCTGACTTTTACATGGGTGTTGAACTCCAGTGCTCATTCCTACACAGGAAGCAGTTCCAAGAAGACTTCTCTAGACTCATAGTTCATCTTTTTAATCGTTATTAAATACAAACACAAACTATATAGTGTGTTTGCATATACATATGTATGTATATATGCATTATGTAAATAACATACAACATTCAAATTAGACCACCTCAGTGTACTTGGTATCCTAGTAATTCTTCCACTAAACATGAATTGTGTGGCATATCTGCTTTAAGAAAAAAAAGAATGAAACAGCGTTTAAGTTATTTTGCCAAGTAATGAAGAAACAAGAGACACAATACTTTGTTTTATTTCTTTATGATTTTAAGGAAATAAGGAATAAGACTCTTGAAATAGATTTCTAGTATGTAATTGATTTTCAGCCATGTTTGGGACTTACATGAGTGTAGGAATACTCAAAAATTTGGTAAATCCTGTGTTGAGTCCCTTGGGAATAAGAGATTGTGAGAAAGATTTCATTGCTATCAGGGTAGGGGATGATGTGTGTTGTGACTAGGTAATTTGCCTGTGCAAAATCACTATGGTATTTGTTTCCGACTCCTGAGTAGAGAAAGAATTCAAGCAGACAGAAGGTAGAATTCCAGGCAGGGAAGATTTAGGAAGAAGGGTATTCCTTACTAATCACTGAGGACCTACAAAGCTACACAATGGGTAAAAGTAGCAATGCTTTGGTGTGAAAGCATTAGGCACTGTAAGAATGTGATGCCACTTTCTTTGCAGAGCTAACTTGTGAAACATGATCACAGTGAGGGCTGATGGCTTTAGAGACAGTTAACATGAAAGAGAAGAGCAGCATGGAAAAAACACAACCTCGTATTAGGGAGGAAGTAAAGAGAGAATCGTGAAAATGGTGGTTGTCTTATAAACTAGAAGAACCCCACTTTTGTGGCACAGGGACTGATATAAATAGTCTTATTCATTGAGATGATATAAAGTAATTGGTATCTATAAGCTGAGTAAGAACTAAATACTCTCTTGATACAAGTGAGAGGCAGGCCACAGGTATATGCTGGCACAAAGACACAGGCATTGCTATACGTCTGTCCTCTGGCCATAGAGCACAGTGTGGTGACGTACCAGTATCCAAAGTTTTAGAAAATCCACAACTGTTCTGCAGATGAAATCATAGTAAACTGCAGACAACAGCACCAAGTAAGGATTCATATGGGACACTTTTCTCACTCTTTCAGAGGGGATTGTTTCCTTCAGCTATCTAGCTGGACAGTCATAGGATCCAAGGAACTCAGGTTTCAAACAAAATCTGATTCTCTGAGGTGAGAAAAAATGAAGACTGTAAAATGAGCCAAAAGCAAACATAGAGGTGGCGGCAGAAATGTAACTAAGAGGGCATTCCTTAGCTTTCGGAGGGTTGTTCTACGGTGTGAATAAGGAAAGCTGTAAAACCCTGAATGTTATGTGGTTCTTCTTGCTGTAGGTAATTTATTGTATATATGTGTAATATTATAAATGTATATGTAAAAATATTTAATAAAAATTTTAATAATTTTTAAAAAATAAATAGAATTTCAGACCAATTTCCTTTATGAATATTGATGAAAAATACTCAATAAAATACTTACCCTTCATAATAGCCACAAATAATATAAAATATCTTAGTGTAATTATGGCCAAGCAATGAAATACCTGACAAGAAGTTCAATTCCTTGAATAAAGAAATTGAACAAGATACCAGAAGATAGAGTTCTCCCATGATCAGTAATTGGCAGGATTAACATAGTAAAAAATGGACATCTTACCAAAGTAAACCTACAGATTCAACACAATTCCCATCAAAACTTCAATGGAATTCTTTACAGACTTTGAAACAGCAATACTCAACTTCATATGGAAAACCAAAAATCCCAGGATAGGTAAATAAATCCTGTACAATAAAAGAATTTCTGGAAGTTTCACCATCCGTGATTTCAAGCTGTACTACAGAGCAATAGTAATAAAACCTACATGTCATTGACATAAAAACAGACAAGTTAATGAAGTGGATCAAATCAAAGACCCAGAAGTAAACCCATATACTTATAGACACTTGATTTTTGACAAAGATCCAAAACTATAAAATGGAAAGAGGAAAGCATCTTTAATAAATGTTGCTGGTCTAAATGGATGCCTGCATGTAGAAGAATGTAAATAGGCATATATATATATATATATATATATATATATATATATATATATATATATATATATATATATATCACCCTGCACCAAACTCAAGTTCAAGTGGATCAGAGATCTCAGCATAAAATCGGATATACTAAATCTAATAGAAGAGAAAGTAGGGAATAGCTTTGAATTCATAGGCACAAGAGGCAACTTCCTGAACAGAGCATCAACAGCTCAGGCACTAAGATCAGTAATTAATAAATGACAACTCAAGAAACTGAAAATCTTCTGTAAGGCAATGAACACCATCAATAGAACAAAACAGCAGCCTGTAGAATGGGAAAAGATCTTCACCAGACATACATCTGACAGAAGGCTGATCTCTAAAATATATAAAGAACTCAGGAAACTGAATATCAGCAAACCAAATAACCCAATTAAAAATAGGGTGCAGAGGTCTACACAGAGAATCCTAGACAAAAGAATCTAATAGCTGAGAAACACTTAAAGAAACATTTAAAGAAATGTAAAGAAAAATCCTTAGGCATTGGGGAAATGCAAATCAAAACTATTTTGAGGTTTCATCTTACACCCATTAGAATGGCTAAGATCAAAAACTCAAGTGACACAATATACTGGTGAGGAAATACAACAAGGTGAACACGCCTCCATTGCTGGTTGAAGTGCAAACTTGTATAACCACTTTGGAAATCATTTTGGCAGTTTCTCAAAAAACTGGGGATTTTATGGCTGCATATCCTCTGGGGTTTGCGGTGTTAAAGTTGCCTCTAGGGTCCTTATTACCAGTGTGGCCTGGAAGTACTAATACCTGCAGGCCTTTGGGAAAGCAGGCAGAGTTGTAGGGTGGAAAATGGAGCACAAGTTATTGGGTACAGTTAACTGTTGTTTGGGTATGCTTTCAGAGGATTTGGCAGGCAAGACTTGAGGTCGTATCTTACATGGTGTTCTGTTTTTGTTGTTGTTGTTTTGTTTGTTTGTTTTTGTTTTTTGTTTCTTTTTTTTTTTTTGAGACAAGGTTTCTCTGTGATGCCTTGGATCTCCTGGAACTCACTCTATAAACCAGGCTGGACTAGAACTCAAGGAGATCTGCCTGACTCTGCCTCCTGAGTATTAGGATTAAGGACATTTCATGTTTTTAGAGCGAATACCAACCTTTTGCGAAGCTGGTAAGGGAAACAATGAACTGTCTAGATGACATCTCACTGCCTTGATTAAGCCCTAAAAGACGTTTTCAGGACTCCAAATGTATATATAACTCTTCAGGGTCACCAATGTTACTTTTCTTACCCTACATTTGTCATTTTTTTTTTTTTTTTGGGTAAGTCGTTAAGAGTAAATAAGAGACTCAAGCCTAATAAGGTCTTTTTTCTTTTTTAAAATTTATTTTTACATATACATTTATATTTTTACACATATATACAATAAGCAACATATAGTAAGAAGAACGATGAAACAATCAGGAATTATATAAATGTTACATTTAAAGTGTTTTGGCTGTTTGCATTTGGCAACCTTGAAGAAAACATCTTTTCTATCTTGGTGAGTCTAAAATTCTGAATGTGAATCAATATCTATCCTATCTAACCTCTACCAACTTAAAACATCTGTCAGACCTAAAAATTCTTAACCCCTGCATAACTAAGCTTAATTGTCAAACTAATCTATATGATATTGAGACCCATCAGAGACTTGAGAAGTAATAAAATGAATTATCTGAGTAAGCAGGAAGTGCAGGTTGGCAGCTTCCAAAATAAAAAAGAAATGACAGAGTCAGTTTGGTGCCTGAATAGTCATCCAAAACTCTTTTAAATATTGGAGCATCATCTTCAGCCATCTGGCCAAGGGTATCTGACAGAGACATATGTGTGGCAGGAACTATTGAGGACTTGCATAGCCTGGTTTGGCAGAGTTTGTCTGTCAACTCAACTCTGTCTGCTTCAAGGCTTGTCCATCTTTAGGCGGAGTTCTGTTTATGGCCAAAATGAGGACACTTTTCCCAGTGGCTGGTTTGCCACACTTGAGGCCATCTCTGTAAGGAGGTTCTTTTAAGGCCATTCAAACCTCTACTCTTTTCAGTATTAATCCTCAAATTTTTAAATTTTAATTTTATTTATTTATACAGATTACAACTCAGTTGTTATCCCATCACTTATATCCTCCCATTTCTCCCTCCCTCCCACTTTCATCCTATTCCCCTGCCCTAGGTCTAAGACCAAGGGGGACCTCTTCCCCCACTATATGGTCAGAGGCTATCAAGTCTCATCTTGGTAGCCTGCTTATTCTTTCTTTGAGTGCCATCAGGCCTCCTTACCAAGGGGAGGTGGTCAAATATGGGGCACCAGAGTTCATGTCAGAGTTAGACCCTGCTCTCCACATAACTGTGGAGAATGTCCTGTCCATTGGGTAGATAAGAGTAAGGGCTCAATGTTTACTACATGTATTGTCCTTGGTTAGTGCAATAGTTTGATCAGACCACCCTGGGCCCTAGTCCACCCATCACGATGTTCTTCTTGAAGATTTCTCGGACCCTCTGAGTCCTTCTATTTCTCCATATCCTATATTTCTCTTATCTAGAGTCTCAGTAGGATGTCCTCATCGTAATGAGTGAGTTAACCAAGAAGCAGAAAGACTCACATGGTATATACTCACTTATAATTGGGCACTAGCCCAAAAGGCATGTCCCACGAAAGTCTTCACTTACCAGGAGATTGGGATAGATTTGAGGAGAGCCTAACTCCCATTTTTTGTATAACACTTTTTTGGAGAAAGCAAAAAATATCATATTACTAGAAAAGCAAGATTACTCAGTAAAGCTAAACAACAGGTTGTTCAGATTTTTCTGTGTTCTCGATCTAGACAGTGAAAGTATATAATAGTTGAGGTAAAATTACTGAAAGAACAACCAATATGTCTCTCTTCTCTTACAACATATGTTGAAGGATTCTTGAGCATTAGCACCTTTTTCTGGATATTTCTGTATCATGAGTCACCATGCTCAATACATTATTTTACTGTTAAAAAACTAGATTGTTGTATACTAACTGTGTGTTATGTATTCTTAAATTGAATGTATTCTCTATACTTTCACACCTCTATCTCTCATATTACATTGTTCAGTATACGAAGCCCCTGTTACCTGTTAAGAACGTGTTGTGGTAAACCACAATGACAAGTCCACTTAACTTTGGATTCTAATCAAGAAGACCTTTGTTGTCTCCAAGGTTCCTTATTTTCTCTTTTCTACACCAAAGCAGAACCAAACCAACCAATCAATGGATTAAGTAAAAAGCCAAGCTCATACCACAAAGACAAGATATACCATAATTAGAAAGACATTCCTAGAATTAACAAAGCATGGCTCAAAATTAGGTTTTCTTTTCAAGAAGCGTTCACGAAAATTCCTGATTCTGCAGCTGCTCTCTATGTGTAAGCACAGAGATGTTGGGGTCAGAATGAAGGTTCCAGAATAGCTGTCAGAGAAGATGGACAATGGCCAGGTAGTCATATTACTTTAGCTCTCCAGCAGGTTAAAAAATAATCCAAGTGAAGACACAGTTCACAGCAATCTACATAGTCCATGGAAACCAGAATTAGGTTGGTCTTAAATTGTTTTCAGTGTAGTGGAATTCTTTTCTCATATTTTCCACAAGGCGTTACGTTTTTAAAAATCAATGGGAACCAAGTAAAAAGTGATATGTCAATGTAAAGAGACAAATTACAAAGACTATGGCTTCATACATGTGTGCATGAAGGCATGCATATGTGCACACACACGTCTACCAGGTAATATTAAAGCTAGCATAATATAATGAGTAGCATTAATTCTGCAGTAAGGTCAAGGCAATAGTGCTATCGGGAACACAAGAGGGCAAACAGAGATTCTCGACACGGTCAGAATTAAGCATTAATAATGTCTCCTTTCGTGTCTTAATTGGCTGTGATTTACTTCTGATAGCGCCTTTCATTATCAGTGCAGCAGGGCACCTATGTGTTCCATTTGTGGTGTCCAAGGCTCTAATTATCCCCACGTGCAGGCCACCCTCCATGCATGTTAAGTAACACTAGTAATGCATTTTGAAAATAAGCAGTGTGCTTAAATATATCCCAGGTACTTTTGTCAGCTTGGGACTACATTTTACTCTCTAGTTTGTAAAGCTACACGGCTGTTTTGCATTGATAGGCATTTGTATTGATTGGAGGGGGAAAGGTAAGTGCTCATTACAGAGCTGCTGGCAGTGTAATTATTGAATGGCACCCGTGCTGAGGTGTATTAGGAATCACAGTCCTCTTTAACACCGTGCAGCATGGAGTACTAGCCACCCAGTGGAGTCCACTCTTTGTACTGTCATTGCACACAATTAGCAAGTGAGGGCAACAGGCATCCTTGCTACCTTTCTAAATTATGGTGTTGGCACAGGTGCACTGACTTCATTTACATACAAACCTTAAGGTGGTTACTTGTGAAAATATTATTTCCTATGGCATTCACTTCTGTTTAGAGTCAGGCTTAGTACTAAAGGACTCAATGTGAATCACAAGTTTGCTACACACTTACTAGCTCTATGAGCACAGGGAGACTTTTTTTCCCCACCCATCAAATCTACATTTTCTTATCTGAAAAAAAATGAGTTTCTGGGATATTTAGGGAGCTAATTAAGCCTACATGCAGAGTAATCAGTGTGTAAAAGGTGGTAACTGAGCAGATCATGTGATTATTATAGGAGAACCAATCCACTTGAACAAAAATACTATTTCATAATGGCGTGTGACCTCTTCGCTGTTGGCCATCCTGCTTCTTTTGTTCTAACAGACATGCGCAAGGATGTCCACTTCTTTAACTTGAAAGGCTTGATGCTTGGGTTCTGCTTGTACACGTTCATAGCAGTCGAAGTTCCTCCCCCTGTGAGAGGTTTTCTAGTCCTTCTCCAATTTGCCGGAGCTCCTCTTCTATGAACAAATTGGGAGCTCCAACACAAGTTCACTCTCTCACAGCCCTCGCCTATGAAACTGTGGAGGGAGAAGGAGGGCATGGTTTGCCTCAGAGTGCAACAACCTAGACTCAGGCGTCTGAGTATTTCCTCTCCTACAATCTCAGGAACAGTGTGTGTGTGTGTGTGGAACTAAGGTAGAGGATTTGTATAGTATTAACCTTTTCTTCTTACAGTCTAGAGAGAGCACGCTAAATTAGTACTAAGAAAATTGCTCAGCTTCTCCTTTGCAATGTCCTGTGTCCAGTGCAGTGTCAACTTGAAGACTCAGAAAAAGTATGCGTGTCACAGCCAGTTATTTAAATTCTTGGAAATTCGATATTTTTCATTTATGCAGTTATTTTGATCATAGATAGTTCCTGGATGTTTGTGGATGAGAAATAAATGAAAAAATATGGTAAAAGAAAAGAACCTTTGCTTCTTGTGGTAGGACATTTGTCTTCTAATTTAATGAAGTCTCCTAAGCAAGTTCTCTTGAAAAACAAAGGACTGCATATGAGAATCTTGGAAGTGTGTGTGTGTGTGTGTGTGTGTGTGTGTGTGTGTGTGTGTGTGTGCATGTGTGATATTAAAATCATCTGAAATTTCTCTCTGTGAGTGTACTTATATGCTTTTCTGTTTATAGACCTATGTGCATACATGTATATGAGAGCAGTCATACAACTGAAAGACCTATGTGTTACATTTTGCACTTGAATACAATACTTATCTCTGAATATTGACAAAATTATTTAAAACACATTAATGCCAAGAGACAATGTTTAAAGACCTTCCTATCTGCTCACACCACAGAAAGGCTCATGTAGTGATTCATTTTATTCCTAAAACAGATTCATTACTCTTTTTATTTTAAAAGTGATTCACTTTAACTTTCTGCAGGTGAAGATTTCGAGTTTCTCCTGAGGACTCTTCTTGAAGACCACTGGTTCTTGCTGCAGTGGGGTACAATCTCCTCTTAGAGTCTGCTCAGGAAGAGGTAAGTAGTTGAGGTCTAATTTTTAATGCAGAGTTTTGATTAGGATTGGGACAAAAAATCACAGAAGAAAATTTTTGGATTATTACATAGAGTATGGTGTTTTAATGTAAAATGCTCTAAGTGTAAATTCGCATTTGACACATTCTGTTGAAGGGTTGATGACTCTTAGAAGGTTTCTGGAATAAGAGGTAAAGTCACTTAAAACTAAAAATCCCCTAGGGGCATAATGTTATTTTAAACCAGACAATCAGAGAGTAACATCGTGAATATGGACATGAATCAGATGGAATAAATACATTTGGTTATTGAGAATGCCATGAAGGGAATCTTTCAGCACTAGGATGTAAAGTATTACATTTTTTAAACTGAGAGACAACCCATGAAAATATTTTATGTGCTTAAAGCATAGGAATTTAAGCTGGAATGATATTCTATCTCAGACATTTGAAAACATGTTTTACAATAACAAATATTGAAAGCAAAGTGAGCCCCACTGAAAGGAAAATGTATCAGGATACATGAGAGCCATAGAACTTCATATGGCTTTTAAAATGAAGGATGAAATCTATCGTGGTTTTATAGGGGGAAATGTAAGGGCTAAGGTCGACATAGATAAATAAGATTTGGGACTATTTCTTGGAATATAAAGAAAACTGTGTGTTCATGTGCTTATGTTATTGAAGACAAAACATGTATATAATTAAGGAGATAATTTTATTATTCAAGCCACTCTAGTACTGATGCTTTATGCAATAAAACCACAACACAACACACACTACACATAATACACACACAACACACACACTTTAAGCAATTATAATACATTTTATTAATAAACATAAAATAATAAGGCCATGGTAAACCCAAAGATAAATTAAGAACCATCTTGATGGTCTTCAAGGAGCCCACCATTTGACTTTTCTTCCCACTGGAATGGTATGGAAACCTTTAGTGCTCAGTTTTGTCAACATGTTTTAGGGCTCTCTGGTGTATAGTTATCAAAGGAGTTTATTGGACTGAAGTAAACTGTTAGATAGGTACTCAATGGTCAATGGGAGGCTAGGAGCTGCTCAATCCCAACAGCCAAAAGCCTCAAATTAAGGAAACCATCACCCTGGACCCAGGCTAAGTTTAAGGACTTGAAGTTCTGTGGGAAGTCATAGATGCAGGTACTGATTCAGTCTGAAGACTTAAAAATCAAATATTCAAGAAGTCCAGCAAGAAACACAAACAGAGAAAGCTGAGTTTGGATTTTGGGAGCACATAAACTTTGTGTTATTTGTTTCGAGAGTGTATCCCTCAGCAGCACAGGCAGCTTGAGACACTGGGTCCTCTTGTCTCAGTTTCCCATGTTCTGGGACAACAGGTCCACATCCCCACACATGAGTTTTTTTCTCCCTTTTTGTTCTATGTGGTACCTGAAGGCTCCTGCTCTCCTGGATCCTCTTATTCACTTGCAGGGCAGATTCTTCCTTCCTCAGTTGCTCAGTTCCACGCTAATCTAGAAACACCCTCCCTGGCACACCTAGAAGTGTGCTCGGCTGACTCCTTAAACATCTTTCAATCTCATCAGCTGATGACCACCACTAACCATCAAAACTCGCACATCTCACAAATGCGTCCGTTTTCCCTTTTCTTTGCAATATCAGAATGAAACAGTTTTTTTCTAATAGTACATTTCTTGAGATTCTAATTATAGTCAAATACTTGCAAAAAAATTAAACAGGAAAAAAATAACAAGGAAAGGATAACTTCAAGAGTAGTTATTATCCTCTGAATTTAGATTAAGCCAGGAGAAATAATTATAATGATCTGGTTTTCTATAAAACAAAGCTCGCTCCCACCTACCTTCACCTCTTACTTCTTTGTCCCTTACTTACAGTACAGTGAGATTTGAGTGAAGGAATGGCAATCAGGTAATAAAACCTTTGATGGGTATTAATTACTTTCTACTTAATTACCTGCCATGTGGATCTTGTTGAGCTATTGATTACTGGCAAACATACATCCCACTGGGGATACACGTGATTTAACTTCATCCGAATAGTCAATTAGTCCAAGTAACAGGAAGAGCTGGTGCTTCGCTTCAATGGCTGGGGTTTCTTGCCAAGAAGGGTAGATAAGCCATTTATTTGTTCATTAAAACACAGCAATACTATCAACAGGAGACACTTACCTGGTGTTATTGAGATTGGTAAAATGTCACTCTATGTCATCAGAGATTAGCTGCATTGTGGAAGAGCAATGTGGACAAGCGAACACTTGGCTGCATGGGGGGCTAAAGAAATGTAAACTTGCTAGAAAGAGTAGAGCTACAGGCCTGGACAAGTTCTATACAAAAGTGGAACGCAACAATCATATCAAATATTTCTATGAAGCTCTCTGTAAATATCATGATGCTTTATGCTGAGGGAGTTCTAGAAGCCACAATTCTTTTCTTTTCCTTTGTAGATGGAAAGGCAGGGTATTTCCTGAAACTTCAGTGACTAACTTACTGGACTCAGTGTATCCTAGAGAAAGTCATTAAGTGGGTTTACAGCAAAGAGGAAGAAAGGGAAAAGAGATGGATGGGAGGTAGGAAAGTAGTCCATTGACCAAATTTTGACATCAAATTTTACCCTAAAGCCTATAATACAAACTCATGAGGCTGGGACTCTCAACGCCTTTTAACTTCAAATTAGACTTACATTTTTAAAAAATGTGCATTTATGTATGTTTCGTTGCATATGTACCTGTGTGTCAGGAAGCCAAAAGACAACTGTGGATATTCATCAGGCACCATCCATGTTTTATTTTCTTGAGACAGTGCTTTTCACTGGCCTGCCTAGAACGCAAGTAAGCCAAATTGGCTGGCTGTGGGCTTCGAGAACCTGCATGTTTCTACTTTACCTACATAGAGATTACAAGCATGTGGCCTGTAAAAATGTGTGTTCTGGGGATCATATTCAGGTTTACTGATTGTCTTCTCAGGTCCTCAAATTAAAATTCTAAGGATGTCCTTATTACAATGCTTTCAGTAGCATTCCCATAAGTAAATCTTGTTTTAAAAAACCCTGATAACTGGAGGAGGCACAGGGCAGGATATGGAAGGATGTACTAAGCTCTAGTTAGTGTTTGGACTTGATAAATAATGTCAAGGAGACATTTTGTTATAGTTTTTACTATTTGTTTTCTATTTGGGGGGCTTTATTGGGGCCATGCTTTTTGGTTTTTGAGGCAGTTTCGTTATCTGTGATAGCTTTGGATGTCCTGGACTCACCTTGTAGACCAGACTGGCTGGCCTTGAACTCACAGAGATCTGCCTGCTTCTGCCTCCCAAGTGCTGGGATTAAAGGAGTGTACCACCACCAGTCAGTTTTCTTTTTATCACATTGCAAATATAAAAATATATATCACACAGTGAAGTTAAAAGACTACACAGCTCAATGAACTATAGGGTTGGGGCAGCCATTTAGAATGGAAGTTGTGGAGCTTCACAGATTTCATACTTTCACTATTGAATGTATTTTTATGCTCTTATCTACCATGAAAAACAAACAAACAAACAACAGAAAACCCAACAGAGTTAGAACTCAAAAAAAATACTTAGCCTTATATGCCTTTTCATAACACGTATTTATTGCCTGCATTTCTTCAGCATCCCCAAAGTTTAGCCTTGTTCTCTTCTCTATCTACTATACTGTACCCACATGTACATTGGTTTGCACACACACATACATCATTGGCTATATTCTGCACGTGAGAAAGGACTTGCAGGTATTTTTTTTTTTCTGAGATTGTATCACCTCACTTAACACTGAAAATCTGAGTAAATCCATTTTTCTGCAAATTCGCATTTTTCTTTAGAAATGAATGGTATTCCATTTTAGATATGTACCAAAATTTCATTATCAATTCATCTCCTGATGGACATCTTCTGGTGGTAGGGTGTGGAACTTCCTGAGTATGTACACAGGAATAAAATAGTAAGATCGTATAATAGTTTTATTTTTAGTTGCTGTGACATATTCACACTGATTTGCACAATTAATTTACAGGCTCCAACCACAGTGGAGACTGGCTTCCTCCTGTCCACATCCTTTCCAACACTTGTCAGATTTATTGATGATCACCATTCTAACTTAGATAAGGTACTTCAGAGTGGTTTTAATTTCATCATTCCTATGCCTAGGGATACTGAGCATTTTATAAATAGTTATTGATCTTTTGTAGATTTTTTTGAGATGTGTTATTTTCAGTTCATTTATCCATTTCTTGATTGACAATTTTAATTCCTTCAATTTTTTGCTAAAATTTGAATATTACCTCCTTGTCTGAAATGTGGATGGTTTATCTACAACTTTGTAGACTGTCTGTCTGTTTTCATGAGAGCTAATGTTTTATTGTGAAACAGTCTGCTAAAACAGAAGGAAAAAAAGCAAAAATATTTTCTTAAAAAAATCCCTTAACTCAGGTGCGGTGGTGCACACCTGTAATCCCAGCACTCAGGGAGGCAGAGGCAGACATATCTTTGCAGGTTAAAGTCTATCCTGATCTACAAAGGGAGTCCGGAACATTCAAGACTACACAATGAAAGCCTGTCTCAAAAACAAACAAAAAAATCATCATCACTTAATTATAGCTTTAAATAACTTTATCTTCTGTGATAACTAATGTCATTAAATAAATAGTAACACACTTTATCTCACTGATTCTTCGTGGAATCTGCATGTGATGCAGTTGTCGTTGGTTTGTCATAGTATCCATGTGAGATAAGGTCACTGTTATTTACCCGCTGTTAGGAATTTGGAACAGAGGATTACAAGGTTTAGGAAATTCAACAGAGACATCTAATTTCCCAAATTAGGAATTCTGTCTAATGTTTCTTGGACTTTAAATCCTTCTACTCCTTCTCTATAGTCCTTTGGCATGCTATTGCTGCATGATCCTAAGACAGAAAAATGTCCACTCAGAGCATATTTGACTATTACCTGTGAACCTGTTGCAATGGTCCCCATATCTTGGATTCACAGATATTTGTCCCTCACTCCTTTTCTCTTTCTCATGTCCATTTTATTTTCTTTAGTTTTTTTTTGGGGGGGGGGAGTGCAAGGTAACACTACTACATATTTTCTAGGGCAATAGATTCATTTCTGGCACCGAGATATGATTAAAACGTTTTAAGTGAAAACCTTACAACTGGTCACCATCATGTAGAAGCAGTTTTTTTCTGACTCAGTAGGGGACTTGATGCTCATCAGCTTTTACTGCTAGAGTGTTATTGCTCTAAAAGGCAATCCCACTGAATATCCCACAGATATTATCAATCCTATATGTCTATGATCAGAGAACCTTTTCCAACAAAAATATTAATACATGATGCTTAATTGGACTTGTATACATATTTTGGACTAAATATTTCCTGTGATTACATTTTTCTTAATAATGGGTCAAAACATTCTATGGTTTTCAAAAGCAATATTAAGGCTATGAATATAGAGCCCTTACCATGTAAAGTTTTTGTTTGTTTGCCTTTTAATATAAAAATATATTAGAATGATATTATTTGAGGCAGACACACTTCAGACACATTAAAATGTAAATGTAAAATGTAGATAACTACAACATTTTTTTTTAGGATTTTTTTTCTCTTCTGCAAAACCAAGAACAAAGCAAAACATGTACATATTCACAAAAGTATACAACTATATATGATTCAACATGTATGGAGAAGAGCCCGCATAGAACTGGTGATAATAAAAGAAAGAGAGAGAAGCAAATAGCTAATAAGTGCTTTTCATTGTAGCGCGTGCGCACACACACACACACACATACACACACACACACACAGAGAGAGAGAGAGAGAGAGAGAGAGAGAGAGAGAGAGAGAGAGAGAGAGAGAGAGAGAGAGAGCGCTCAAAAAATTCACTTAAGTTGGGAATTTTTCCATCATTATTTTGATTTAACAACAAAAAAGGTAGACACAGGAAGAAAAAAAATTTAAGGCATCAGACTCAGGCAATGACTTAAATCCATAACAGCATGATGAAAAGACAAAATAAAATGATATAATCTTTATTTGATATGCTGCTTTCCTCAGAAATACTTGCTTAGTCCAGTAGGCCATTTCCTCTCACATCTCTACAGAAGGCACGGGCTTGGAAAGGAGACTCATATACTCTGTAGCACTTGCTCTGCTTCCAGCGTCAAAGCCATCTCTAGGCTAGATGCTTATGGCAGATACAGGAGCTCCCTAATTTTTTAAAAATTATTTAGTAATTGAAAGAAATCATTCTTCTGAATTATAAACAATTACTATTGGGGTCCCTTCAATATACTTTTTAATATTTTTACATTTTATTTTATTTCTTCCCCCTTTTCCTTAAAAACAGATCATTTTCTCATATAATATATCCTGATTGCAGTTTCAGTTCCCTCTACTCTGCTCAGTTCCTTCCAATCTCCTATCCCATCCAGATCTACTCCCTTTCTGTATCTCATTAGAAAAAAGCAGGCCTCTAAGAGATAGCAACAAAACATAACAAAACAAAATATAATAAGCTAAAACAAAAATCATCACATCAAAGTTGGACAAGGCAAATCAACTGAAGGAAAAGAGCCCAAAGGAAGGTACAAGAATCAGGGGCCCACTCTTTTCACATACACAGACCAAGGAGTTCCACAAAAATACTAAACTACTACTAAAAAAATATGTATATGTATGTATGTATATATATATGTGTGTATGTATGTGTGTTTGTATGTATGTATGTATGTATGTATGTATGTATGTATGTATGTATATACCAAGTAACTGGTGAAGACACATGCATGCTCTGTGCTTGTAAGTTCATCTGACTTGTTCTGGTGTCTCCCATCCCTGCCTTTTACACTCTTTCTGCCTCCTCTCTCACAGGGTTCTCTTAGTTGAGGGGTGGTGTTTGATGGAGACATCCAATGTTGAGCTCCATGTTCCAAGGTTGCCCCCCACCCCGTGTGTGTGTGTGTGTGTGTGTGTGTGTGTGTGTGTGTGTGTGTGTGTGTGAGTGTGGTCTAGCTGTTGGTCTCTGTATTTGGTCCCATCTGCTGCTGGAGAAGTTTCTATGGTGATGGTTGAATAAGACATTGATCTATGAGTGGAGAAGAATAACACGCAGAGCCATTGTATCATTACTTTTGTTTTTGTAGACCAGAAGTATTTGGTTCTACCATATACCTCTAGGATATCTAGTCTCTGGCTCTTGATCATGCAAGCGGTATTGGGCATGGGTTCAATTTCATGGAGCTGACCTTAAGCCAAATTGGACATTGGTTGGTTACTTCCACAAGCTTTGTGAAACCATAGCCCTAGCATATTTTTCACGCAGGACAGATTGTAAATCAAATGTTTTATGGCTAGTATTGTATTTACATTGGTTTTTTTTTTGTTTTGTTTTTTTGTTTTTGTTTTTGTTTTTTTTTTTTTTGCTAGTCTGTAAAGTACTTTCCTGAATGAAAGACACTAGAACTTTGCGGTGGAGACTCTATGTAGGTACCAGCTTAACACCTCCATATTCAATGAGTTGGGTGGATGTTGTCTTCAGCAGTGGGGCCTTGCTGTTAGTGTGTGTAGAGAAACGTATTCCCTTGGCAACAGCCTGGATTGTTTGGGTATTTCCATGGGACCTCTTTGGCCTACATCTCAATTGGATGCAACCCTGTCTTAGTACTGGAAGTTTTATTTGGTGGCAAGAGATGTCCACTTGGGAATTTGTCTTCCTCATTATTTGGAGACTTCATTAGGATCACCTTCATATATTTTAGGAAGTTTATGATACACTAGGTTTTCATACTACCCCTCAAGTGCCCCTCAATTCTGTTTGTCCCTGCAATCCCTTCCTCTGCTCAATCTCTCCACTCCCTCCCCACATGAGCCTCTTGTTTTCAACCCACCAATAAAATCTATTCTATTTCCCCCTCCTAGTGATACTTATGTGCCTCCTATAGTGTCTTTCCTTATACATAACCTCTTTACTTCTTTGCTTTGTAGCTTGGTTATCATTTATTGAATAACAAATATTCACATATAAGCAAACACATACCACGTTTATCTTTCTGGATCTATGTTACCTCACTCAGGATGATGCTTTCTAGTTTCATTCATTTGCCTGCAAATTTCATGATGTTATTTTTTTAAACAGCTGAATGCAGATTTCATTGTGCAAATGCATCACATTTTACCTATCCTTCTCTCTGTTGGGGAAGATCTTTGTTTTCAATTTCTGGTTATTATGAGTAAAGCTGCAGTAAACATAGTTTAGCAAGGATCTATGTGGAAGGATGAAGCATACCTTCTGTATATTCCCAAGAGTGGTATAGCAGGATCTTGAAAATAAATTGATTCCCACTTTTCTAAGGACTCACCAAACTGAGTACCATAGTTCCTACACAAATTTGTATGCCCTTCAGCAATGCAAGAGTGCTTTCCTTGTTCCACATCCCTGCCAGCATGGGCTATCATTTGGGCTACCGATTTTAGTCCTTCTGACATGTATAAAATGAAATCTCAGAGTAGTTTTGATTTACATTTCCCTGATGGCTAAGGATATTGCACATTTATGTAAGTGTTTCTCTGCTTTTTGAGTTTCATCCATTGAGAATTCTTTGTTTAGATAAGCACTCATTTTTAGTTAGAATAAATTTTTTTGATATCTGATTTTTTTTGTGTTGTTTTTATAGTTTGGATATTGGTTTTCCATTGGATGTGAATTTGGTAATATCTTTTCCTTTCTGTAGGCTGATCTTTTGTTCAAATGAAAGTGTCCTTTGCCTTCTAGATGCTTTTCCCTTTTGTGATGTCCCATTGATTACTTGTTGATTTTAATGCCTGTGATACAGGTATTTGTTCAGAAAGTCTTTTCCTGTGCCAATGAGTTTAACACTATTCTCTACTTTCTGTTCTCTCAGGTTCAGTGTGTCTTTGATCCATTTGGAGTTGACTTTTGTTCAGAGTGACAACTATGGATCTATTTTCATTCTTTTACATGCAGACATCCTATTTGACCAGCACCATTAGTTAAAAACTTTGCCTTTTTTTTTTTCAGAGTGTATTTATGACTTCTTTATAAAAAATCAGATGTTCATAGGGTGTGGATTTATCCCTTGGTATTCAATTAGATTCAGTTTATCAACATGTCTTTTTTATGCCAATAATGTGCTATTTTTATTAATATAACTTTGTAGTACAGCTTGAAATTAGGAATAGTGAGACCTCCAACAGTTCTTTAATTGTTCAGGATTGTTTTAGCTATCTTAGGTTTTAATTTTTCCACATGAAGCTGAAATTTCTCTTTTAAAGATCTGTGCAGATCTGTGTTGGAATTTTGATGATTATTCCATTAAATTTGTAGATTGTTTCTGGTAGAATGGTCATTTTTAGTATGTTAATTCTATCAATCCAGGAGTATGAGAGATGATTTCATCTTCTAATATTTTCTTCAAAGACTTGAACTTCTTATCATACAAATTTTTGCTTGCTTTGTTTGAGTTACCCCAAGATATTATATATTGTTTGAGACTATTGTGAAAGGCATTGTTTCCTTGATTTTTATTTTTTATATTATATATTTTTTTGTGTGTGTGTGTCTGTGTGTGGGTGTGACTTCAAATGTTTATGATTTTAGAAGAAGGCATCAGATACTCAGGAACTGAGGTTACTGGCAGTAGTGAGCTTGTCTGACAAGGTTGATGGGACCATTCCCTATAATAGATTTTTAAAATTAATTTATTCATATTACATCTCAATTGTTATCACCTTACTTGTCTTCTCATTCCTCCCTCCCTCCCTCTTTCACCCTATTCCTCTCCCCTAGGTCTGTGACAGAACAGGATCTCCTCCTCCACCATATGGTCATAGCATATCACGTCTCATCTTGGTAGCCTGCCTATTCTTTTTCGGAGTCCCACCAGGCCTCCCCACCGTGGGGAAGTGGTCAAATATGGTGCTCCAGAGTTCATGTCAGAGTCAATACCTACTCTCCACACAACTGTGGATAATGTCCTGTCCATTGACTAGATCTGAGTAGGGTTTCAATGTTTACTGAATATATTGTCCTTGGTTGGTGCAGTAGTTTGGGCAGACCCCCTGGGTCTAGATCCACCCGTCATGATGTTCTTCCTGTAGTTTTCTAGGACCCTCTGGATCCTTCTATTTACCCATTCTCTCATACTTTTCTCACCCAGAGTCTCAATAAGAGGTCCATGCATCTATCCCAATCTCCTGGTAAGTGGAGACTTTCATGGGAAATCCCTTTTAGGCTAATGTTCAATTATAAGTGAGTATATACCTTGTGAGTCTTTCTACTTCTGGGTTAACTCACTCAGTTTGATCAATTATATTTCCATCTGTTTGCCCACAAATTTCAGGATTTCCTTATTTTTAATAGCTAAGTAGTGTGCCATAGTGTAAATGTACCACAGTTTCTTTATCCATTCTTCGACTGAGGGACATTTAGGTTGTTTCCAGGTTCTGGCTATTATGAATAAGCTGGTATGAACATGCTTGAACCTATGTCCGTGTTGTGTGGTGAAACATCTTTGGGTATAATCCAATGAGTGGAACAGCTGGATCTTGAGGAAGCCCTATTCCCAGTTTTCTGAGAAAGCGCTTGATTGATTTCCAAAGTGGTTGTACAAGTTTGCATTTCCACCAGCAATGAAGAAGTGTTCCCCTTTCTCCACATCCTCACCAGCATGTGCTGTCACTTGAGTTTTTGATCTTTGCCATTCTGATGGGTGTAAAATGGAATCTCAGAGTCATTTTGATTTGCATTTCTCTGATGACTAAGGATGCTGAGCATTTCTTCAAGTGTTTCTCAGATATTCGATAATCCTCTGTTGAGAATTCTCTGTTTAATTCTGAGCCCTATTTCTTAATTGGGTTATTGGGTTTGGTAGTGTTTAATTTCTTGGGTTATTTATATATTTTGGATATTAGACCTTTGTCAATTGTTGGGTTGGTAAGGATCTTTTCCCTGTGTATGGGATGTTGCTTTGTTCTGATAGTGTCTTCTGCCTTACAGAAGCTTCTCAGCCTCACAAGGTCCCATTTATTGATTGTTGATGCTAAGGCCTGGGCTGTTGGTGTTCTGTTCAGGAAGTTGTCTCCTGTGCCAATGTGTTCCTGGTTCTTCCCCACTTTTTCTTCCAACTGATTTAGTGTCTCTCATTTTATGTTGAGATCTTTAATCCATCTAGACTTCAGTTTTGTGCATGGTGATAAATATGGATCTACTTGCATTTTTCTACATGCAATCATCCAGTTATGCCAACCCTATTTGGTGAAGATGTTATCCTTTTTCCACTGGATAGATTTGGCTTCCTTGTCAAAACCCAAGTCACCGTGTGTGTGTTTGGATTCATTTCTGGGTCTTCAATTTGATTCCATTGGTCAACCAGCCTATTGCTGTGCCAGTACCATGCTGCTTTAATTACTGTTGCTCTGTAGTACAGCTTGAGATTAGGTATGAAGAATCCTCCAGAGGATCTTTTATTGTACAGGATTGTTTTAGCTATCCTATTTTGTTTTTCATATGATGTTGAGAATTAATCTTTCAATGTCTTTACAATTTTTTGTAGGTATTTTGATAGGGATTGCATTGAATCTGTAAATTTCTTTTGGTAACATGGCCACTTTTACTATGCTAATTCTCCCAATCCATGAACAAGGGAGATCTTTTGATCTTCTGATGTTATCTTCAATCTCTTTCTTCAGAGATTTGAAGTTTTTTCAAACAAGTCTTTTACTTGCTTGGTTAGAGTTACTCCTAGATGTTTTATATTGCTTGAGGCTATTGTGAAGGGTGTAGTTCCCCTATTTTCTTCCTCTGCACCTTTGTCCTTTGTATATAGGAAGGCTACTTATTTTTTTGGACTTAATTTCTTATCCTGCCATTTTGTTGAAGTTTTTTTATCAGCTGTAGGAGTTCTCTGATGGAATTTTGGGGGTCACTTATGTACACTATCTTATCATCTGCAAATAGGGATAATTTGACTTTCTACTTTCCCATTGGGATCCCCCTTGATCACCTTTAGTTGTCTAATTGCTATGTCTAGAACTTCAAGAACTATATTGAAGAGATATGGAGAGAGTGGGCAGCCTTGCCTGGTCTTCAATTTTAGAGGAATTTCCTTGAGTGTCTTTCAATTTAATTTGATTTTGGTTAATGGCTTGCTGTATATAGCCTTTATTATGTTGAGGTATGTGCCTTGTAAGCCTGATCTCTCCAATACTTTAAACATGAATGGGTGTTGGATTTTATAAAATGTTTTTTCTGCAACTAAGGAGATGATCATGTGGCTTTTTTCTTTTAGTTTGTTTATGTAGTGGATTGCATTGATTGACTTCAATATATTAAACCATCCCTGCATACTTGGAATGAAGCCTACCTGGTCATGGTGAATGATATCTTTGATGTGTTCTTGTATTCAGTTTGTGTGTATTTTATTGAGTATTTTTGCATCAATGATCATAAGAGAAATGGTCTGAAATTCTCTTTCTTTGTTGGGTCTTTGTGAGGTTTAGGTATCAAAGTGACTGTGGCATCATAGAATGAAATTGGTAATCTTTCATCCATTTCTACCTTTTGGAGTAGCTTGAAGAGGATCAGTATTTGCTCTTCTTTGAAAGTTTGGTAGAATTCTGCACTGAAACCACCCGGCTCTGTTTTTGTTTTTGTTTTTGTTTTTGGGAGACTATCAATGATTCCTTCTATTTCTGTAGGGGAAATGGGACTATTTAGTTTGTTTATCTGTTCTTGACTCAATTAAGGCAAGTTCAATTGATCAAAAAAAAATGTCCATTTCCCTTAGATTTTCAATTTTTGTGGCATTTTTTGTGACATTTGTGGCCTTTGAAGTAGGATCTTGTGATTCTTTGTATTTCTTCAGTATCTATTGTTATGTCTCCCTTTTCATTTCTGATTTTGTTGATTTGGATAGTGTCTCTCTGCCTTTCACTTAGTTTGGCTAACAGTTTGTCTATCTTGTTGATTTTCTCAAAGAACCAGCTCCTGGTTTTGTTGATTCTTTGAGTTGTTCTCTTTGTTTCTAATTTATTGATTTCAGCCCTGAGTTTGATTATTTCCAGATGTCTACTCCTCTTGGGTGTTTCTGCTTCTTTTTTTCCTAAGGCTTTCAGATGTGTCGTTAAGTTGCTTATGTGCGATGTTTCCAATTTCTTTATAAAGGCACTTAGTATGCTGTTCCTTCATTTTCATTGAATTTCAGGAAGTCCTCAGTTTCTTTCTTTATTTCTTCCCTGACCCAGGTGTCATTAAGTAGAGAAGTCTTTAGTTTCCATGTGTGTGTAGGCTTTTTGTTATTTCTGTTGTTGTTGAAGTGCAGTCTTAAACCATGGTGATCTCATAGGATACAAGGTATTATTTCAATCTTCTTGTATATGTTGAGGCTTGCTTTATGACCTACTATATGATCAATTTTGAAGATGGTTACATGGGATGCTGAGAAGAAGGTATAATCTTTTGTGTTTGTGTGAAAAGTTTTGTAGATATCTTTTAGATCCATTTGATTCATGATATTGGTTAATGTCGTTATTTCTCGGCTTAGTTTCTGTTTTGATGACCTGTCCTTAATTGAAAGTGGGGTGTTGACATTTCTCTGTATTATTGTGTGGGGATCGATGTGTGGTTTAAGTTTTGTTAATAGTTCTTTTACAAATGTGGGAGCCCTTGTATTGGAGCATAGATGTTTTGAATTGTGATGTCATCTTGATCACCTTTACCTTTGATGAATATGAAGTTGACTTCCTCGTCCCTTCTGATTAATTTTGGATTAAAGTCTATTTTATTAGGTATTAAAATGGCTATATCAGCTTGCTTCTTGTGACCTTTTGCTTGGAATATTTTTTCCAGCCTTTTACTCTGGGGTAATGTGTATCCTTGTGTCTGAGATGTGTTTCTTGAATGCAGAAGAATGCTGTTTATGCATCCATTAAGTTAGTCTGTGTCTTTTTATTGGCTCATTGAGACCATTGATGTTGAAAGATATTAATGACCAGTAACTGTTAAATCCCGTAATTTTGATGTTGGTTACAGTAGAGAGCTTGTGTGGTTGTGTTTCTGTGATTGTGTGGGTATCTATTTCCTGTGTAGTTCAGGTTGTACCTTGTCCTTTTGGGGTGGAGTTTTCCTTCCAGTAACCACTGTAAAGCTGGATTTGTGGATAGGTACTTCTTGAATTTGTTTTTGTCATGGAATATTTTGTTTTCTCCATCAATGGCTATTGATAGTTTTGCTGGCTATAGTAATCTGGGCAGGTATCTGTGGTCTCATAGGATTTGAAGGACTTTGTCCAGGCCCTCTGGCTTTTATGGTCTCTGCTGGGAAGTTGGGTGTAATTATGATAGATTTGCCATTACAGGTTACTTGGCCCTTTTCCCTTGCCGCCTTTAATATTTTTTCTTCATTCTGTATATTTTGTGTTTTGATTATTATGTGACAGGAAGTTTTTCTTTTCTGGTCTATTCTATTTGGTATTCTGTAGGCCTCTTGTATGTTTATAAGCATCTTCTTTAAATTGGGGAAATTTTCTTCTATGATTTTGTTAATTTTTTTTCTGGGCGTTGGAGTCTCACATCTTCTCTTTCTACAATGCCTATTAGCCTCAGGTTTCTTCTTTTCATGGTGTCCTTGATTTTTTCAATGCTTTGTGTCAGGAATTTTTCAGAGTTAGCGTTTTCTTTAATGGTTGATTCTAGATCTGTGATTGTATCTTTAGCCCTGAGATTTATTCCTCCATCTCTTGTATTCTGTTAGAGAACCTTGCATCGGTGTTGCTTACCTTCCTCTCTAGGCCCTCTCATTCCTGTTTTTCTTCTCTCTGTGTCTTTATCACTTTATCCATCTTCATCTTCACATTTTTAACTGTTTTATTGATTTCTTTAATCTGGTTCTTTGTATATTCCTGAGTTTCTTCCATTGCCTCTTTATAGGCCATCAGATCTTGAATTTTTTATTGCTTTCCTTCATCTGGTTGTTCGTATTTTCCTGAAATTTTCCCAATGACTCTCTATAGGCCTCTTTTATGTCTTTCACCTGTTTAGCTGTATCTTCCTGCATTTGATTACAGATTTTATTCATTACCTCCATTATCATCTTCATTACTAAGGATTTAAGGTCATTTTCTTGTGTTTCAATTGTGTTTGAATTCTCTGGGTTGCTTTCTTTTGGGATAGCTAAGATCTGGAGACGCCATATTGTTTTGGTTTTTGTTGTTTATGCTTTTACTCTGGCCTTTAGTCATTTTGCCATGTCTAATGTTCGGAGATAGCCTTTTGGTGTCGAGTGAAGGTGTCTGAGGACAGATCCATCCATTTCCCCAAGATTTCCCTAGGCCAGGCATTCTGATGCTTTACTGCTGGGATGATTTCAGTCCCATTTACTAAATTCACACTGCCGAGCAAGGCCACAGCTCCAAGGTCTCAGGCAGGCTCCTGTCCACGCTGTGAGGACTGGTCTGCCCTCCTCTGTGTGCCTCTAGATGGTAGGCGGTCAGACCTCCCTGTGTGCCCATGGTCCACACTGTGCAGATCTCTCTCACCCAGTGATCTCCAGTTCGAACAGTGATGGTCTGTGGCTCCTGGTAGTTTCTGCGATCTCTTTACTGAAGATCAGACACCATGCATGCTCGTAGCTGCTGTCTTGGAATCCCCAGTCCTTGTCATAGGGGTGAGTCTTAGTGTCCGAGTCGCTGTGGGGCACTTGAGTAGCGAAGCTGGGAGCAGGGCTTGGGCAGGCTGTAGATTCTGCTCATGGAGCTGCTCTCCAGTGTGCAGCAGACTCAGCTGAGCTTCCTCTCCACCAATCCTCCACTCCTCAGCTGTGCAGCGGTGTGTGTGGCCAGCACTGTTTTGCTGCTCTGAGCTGTTGAGCAATCTATCCTTTTATTTTTTCCTGCTGTTTACAGCCTGCCACTGAGGCAGGGTGCTAGTGTCTACTATCTGTCACCCGCCACTGCTCCTGGTAGCAATTCTTACTGGACACCACACCAATCACCTCTGCTGGCACAGCTGCAGCGATGGTCTGCTCTCCAGGAGGTCCATGCTCCTCCCATGTTCAGAGGTGTGCAGTTTTCCGTAGTTTGTTCCTTTTGAACTATGGAGTTCTCACTCTGTAGTTGGGTGGGGAGCTTGGTGTTCCTGGTTAAGAAATCAGTCCAATTCCCTGACTAGATTACTCTACCTTCTAAACAAGGTCCACACCATTTGCTGTCATCTTGAAATCCTCCCACCCCCAATTTTTACTATGTTAATTCTCCTGATCCATGAACAAGGGAGATCTTTCCATCTTCTGATGTCATCTTCAATCTCCTTCTTCAGAGATTTGAAGTTTTTTTCTCAAACAAGTCTTTCATTTGCTTGGTTAGAGTTACTCCTAGATATTTTATATTGCTTGTGGCTATTGTGAAGGGGGTAGTTCCCATAATTTCTTCTTCTGCACAATTGTCTTTTGTATGTAGGAAGACTATTGACTTTTTTTGAGTTACTTTTTTTATCCAGCCAATTTGCTGAAGATGTTTATCAGCTATAGGAGTTCCGTGGTAGAATTTTGGGGGTCTGATACATTTTTCTAGCTCCAGCTCTAATATTTTTACCTACATAAATTATATACAGTAGCAATTTAAGTCACAGATAATAGACAAAAATTGCAATGAACCATATCCATGAAAGTTTTCACAAACAAATTTATTTAAAATCAAGAGTATTTTCTACAATCAAAATATATACTCAATTGCATTAGATGTTCAAAACAGTTCATAACTTCTGTTCATGCAGTTTCACTGAGTCATCAGATGCTAGGCTAAAATTTGGGTTCAGTACCATCTAAATATGAACATATAATTCACAGTTTCAATGATTTGAAGAATGATCTCTGATTTCAACAGTAAAAGAAAATAAATTATTGGACTTAACTTTTTCATCATAAACAGCTCTAAAACTGAAACAAGACATCCAAGGTTATACTTCCGTGTATACAACAAGCATTAAAAAGCCATAATCTTAAGAGATGGCAAAGAATACAGTGAACTCAGCATCCAACATAGGTCTGAACTCTCTTCACTTCGGGACAGTAATATGAGATCCAGTGTTCTTAGTAGAAAGGAGAAGTATGAACTTCAAAATGTGCCAACATAAAGGAGGAACTAGTGTAGAAAGAAACAGAAGAAACAGCAGATACTTGCATAATACACTCTTGTCTCATAAGCCAAATGTTTGCTGCGTGCTCACGGAGCAAGACTCTTACTGGTTTGGCAAAGAATGACTACATGGGGACTATGAGCTAAAGAGGACCGTGCCAACTGCACAGGGCTGGGAAATGCTGCAAAAAGATCCTAGTGAGAGGAAGAATGTCAGAAAAAAAATACATGTTCGTAATTGTTAGTAAGTGCTTTTTTTTTTTTTTTGTTCTTAGTCTTTTAAATTGTTATTAGAGGCTGAGACAACAGAAATCTTCTAAGTATATTTTGAGGAAATATTTAGGGGAATAATACTTATTCTTTACTGAAACTGGTAAAAGTAGGACAGAAATAAAATGTGATAGTGTTATATCTTGCAAAACAACTAAAAATACTGTTCAAAGAGGTGTGGTCAAAATGGTAGTGAAAAATAAGAATGAAATTGTAAAAATGTTTAAGAAACATATATAAGGGCAATAAAAAGAAAATAAATAAAAAGCAGAAATATAATCAGAAAACAATATCTAGGAAATGTTAAACCCTAAGTTATCAACAATCACATAAAAATTAAATGATATAAACACAATGACCAAAAGGCCAAAGCTGTAGGAGCACGTTAAAGGACAGAATTTAAACACATATTGTCTATAAGAAGTTTATTTCACACATAACACCATACAGTTGCCTAATTCTAAGCAGTCAGCCTACAATGTTTTGAGTTTATGTTTATTGTAAAATAGTTGTCATTCAATAGAAATTGAACTTCAAATTTTTTTTCAGTCTCAACCCTACACAAAAAGTATAGGCAACTGAGAAAATCTGGTAATTGGAGAGGTGATCTTCCCCTAGAAAACAGCATGTCAATTTGCTGTCTAGTGTCAAATGCTCAGCCATGAATGCATACATACAACCAATATTATATGGCTTCAAGAGGTTGTATTTAGGAACATATATATACACATAAACATAGATTCCTACAGTAAAATTTAATAAAAAGAAGCCATGAATTTGAAGGGGAGTTGGGAGGAGCATTTGGAAGTTTGGAGGGTGAAAATGGAAGGGATCAATGATGCAATTTTATTATACTCTCAAAAAAGAATAAAACAATAAAAATTTTTTTTATTGACACACACAACTATTGGCATGACTCTTATGAAAATACGCTAACTCAAGAATTCCTAAACCTAACTAAGAGGTTGCATATTATATGTCCCTATGTAACATTCTTGTGACATTTAAACATATGTAAAAGCCTCGTAACATTTAAACATATGTAACATTCTTGACAAAGACATCAAAGAATGAGGATTGAATTAACTCCTGATCATGATGAAGGAATGAGATAGATCTGAAGAAAGTTGGAAGTATGGAACAGAGTAATTATGTATCCCTAATATCCATGTGACAGTGGGGTATGCGTCACAAGGTGCAGCAATTGGGGAAAACTGTATGTAAGACACATGGGTTCTCTGTAGTCTTTCTTAAAACTGCAACTACAATGACCTCAAAACAAAGCAAGCAAACAAACAAACAAACAAAAAAGACAGCTCAAAGTAGGGTAAAATGTAAGCATAAGGTTCAGGAAAAAAAGGTACACAAGTTATCAACAAGCTCACAAAAATAACTGAAATCGTTGCTTCTCGGGGAGTGCAAATTAAAACTGCATCTAGACACTAATACTTATAACATATAAGTTACAATTAACCCTTTGCAGTAACACACACACAGAAGAGTACGGGAAATAAGCGAGAAATGCTGCTGTACACAAAGACTACATAGGGTTTAAAGTTTTAGATATAATCAAATTGAAGCCATTGTGACTGAAATTCATACAGGTGCTTCTTTTCCGGAGTGTGAAACGGATTGAGAAGGGGCAGTGGATGAAGCACACTTTACGAGAGTCCCACTAATCTACATGCTTCTTAGACTTAACAGAAAACCGCTTAACTGCATATTATCGTCATGATACATATATATATAACTCTACTCTAGGGATATTTTAGTTTAGTTTAAATAAAAGAAAATCAAGAAAATATTAAGAAAAGAGTAATGCTTTCTTACACTTTAATTTAATTATAAGGTATCATTTATACACTGATGTTTGCTTGCCAAATTAAAGTAGCAACTAATTTACCAGCTTAAAGAAAAGTGAGCCATGACTAAACTAATGTTGGCGATAAGTAAGTATTATGATTAATCCAAACTCATATTCCTCTTATGTTCTCAAATACTCAAAATATTTGTTTGAAATCAAATGAGATAACTACATAAGCATGCTCAGCATCCAATTACTGCTCAGAAAATATGAATTGTTATAATTGGTAATGTAAATCTAAATATTTATAATTTATTATAAATTAAACTACTGTTTTATGAGTTTAAAAGATAGTAAGAATTAATCTACTAATGAAAACTGTCAGCCTATGATAGAAAATATCCACAAAGTAATTCATAAAATATTAATACCTGGGGGCTGGAAAGATGGCTCACAGTTTAAGAGCACTGGCTGCTCTTCAAAAGGTTCTAAGTTCAATTCCTAGCAACCACATGATGGCTACAACCATCTATAATGAGATCTGGTGACCTCTTCTGGCCTGCAGATTCACATGCAGGCAGAACACTACATAAATAATAAATAAATACATCTTTAAAAAATCAATACCTGCGAGTCCGTGATTCCAAGCCTTAATACCTGAGTTACAGCCACAGAACCCAAATGGAAAGCAGAGAACTGACTCACTCAAGATGTCCTCTTACCTTCACATGAATGTCATGGCAAGCACACACACACACACACACACACACACACACACACACACACACATATTCACATACACACACACATAAAAAATAATGAAAATTCCCAGTAGTAGCCCACATCTCATTGTAAAAATGGTTAACTTTTATTATGTTTATACATATTTTGTTGACAAAATTTCAAATAATATTGAAATAAAAGGACAAACTCCCCTCCTGCATGAAATTAGTTAAACTGCGGGAATGTTTGAGACTCATCAGCCCATTGAAATAATAAATACTTGGGTCATGATAATTAACACTAATTGTCTCTTCTTGACTAATAACTATTAGGTTCATAATTCTTTTAATAGCTGTCATTGTCCATGATAATACAACTATGTCTGTGTTATACAGAATGGTAATTATTTTCCTTTTTACTTCTACATGTAAGCAATGGTTTAATACCTCTAAAAGAAATGTAAAAATATACAGATGAAGGTAAAAGCACCCAACACTAATTTTTCTCTTACACATTTGAAATGCTGTCAGGCTTGATTCTGGCAATGATAAAATGGATATAGACTCTACATGCATATTAATAAATGGAGACTTATTTTAAACTCACAGAGCTTAAAAATATATCCATAGAAGCAATTGAAGATATAAAGTTAATCAAAGCTCTAAGAGTCCTGCTACTTTCAGCAGATTTTTCTTCAATGAGATTTAAAACAGTTCAATAATGAGTCATATCTCAAAAAAGAAGTCTGAAATCTGTTGGCTTCCACATACAAAATTATAGATCAATCTCAAATTTTTAACTCATTCAAGAAGGAAGACCTCAAACCTCAGAAGGAATATAAGTGAACAGTTGGGCACCTTTTAAAGACTTATTTTTATTGTATGTGTATGAGTTTTTTCTTGCATGTATGCACATCATATGCTAGCCTGCTATCCCCAGAGGCCATAAGAGGGCATTGGAACCCTGGAATTGGAGTCAAGGAAGCTGTGAGTTTTTGTGTTTGTAAAAGGCAATTAGTACTCTTTCTAAGGTATTGAACATTGCATAGTCATTATTGTCAAATGGAATTGGAGTGAAGGGACTTATGGACTAGTGACAGGATAGGATCATCTCTTGAGAAAAAAATTTTAAATACTTTCAGTAAGTTTGCATTAGATAATTATTTTACCAGTCTTCATATGTGATAGCTTTCCACTACAATGGAAAATACTATAAACAACTTGTAAGAGATAAGGGCTGATTTTGGCTCACAGTTTCAGAACTTTACGTCCATCCTTGCTTGTCTCTCTTGATTTTAGTTCTAGAGGCAGAAAACATCATAGGAAGAAATATGTGGCAACATGAAACTAATGAGCTCATGGAGGCCTGGGACAGAGAGGAAGAGATAAAGAGACAAAGAATATAAAAGAGAGGGGAAGGTAGTGTGAGTGTGTGTGTGTGTGTGTGTGTGTGTGTGTGTGTGTGTGTGTGAGTGTGTGTGTGTATGTGTGTGTGTGTGTCCTAACTTTCCCACTCAAGGTCATGACCTAAGAGCCTAACTTCTTTCCAGTCTCTATCAGCAATACCACAGGTGCATGAGCAAGCTTTTCAAACAGGGTCTGTCAAGAACACCTGAAAATTGTGGAAGCTATGGTGTGTCACACTGTGTCACATAGTACACCCTCTGGCAATGAGTCGTTGGTCTGGTTCAAGGCCTCTGGCTTCTGCTATACTATCAATACTGGATCCTCACAGAGACGCCTCTCTGATATCTTGTTGTTGCCCTAACAGCATATTGTCCTTGAGTCTTGGAGAAGACAACTCTTTTTATTTGTATCTTTATTGAAAACATTTTTTTTTTCTTCATACACTATATCCTGATTACATTCCCCGTCCCCCTACTACTTCCAATTCTTTCCCACCTTCCATCCTATCCTGATACAATTCCCCTTCTGGTTCTTATTAGCAAAGAACAAGCTTCTAAGAGATAACAAAGCATAACAAAATAAAATACAATAAGATAAGGAAAAAAACTCATCATACTGAAGTTGGACAAGGCAAACTAAAGAAGGAAAATAGGCCAAGGGAAGGCACTAGAATCAGGGGTCCACTTGTTTATATACTTAGGAATCCCATTAAAATGTTGAACTGAAAGCTGTACTACATGTGGAGAGGACCTGGGGCACACACACATGTAGGCCTTCTGTTTGCTGATTCAGTCTCTGTGAGTGCACAGGTACTTTGCTCAGTTGATTCAGAGGGCTTCCGCCGCCCCCCCAACCACCTCCCCCCCGACCCCTTGCTGGTGTGCTTCATTCTTTCTGGCCCTTACCTTTTTCTGTCTCCTCTTTTATAGGATTCCCTGAGCTCTGAGCAGAGGGATTTGATGGCGACCTCCATTGAGAGCTGTGTTTTCCAAGGTCTCTCTCTCTCTGTGTAATGTCTGCCTGTGGGTCTGTGTATTTGTTTCCAACTGCTACAGGAGGAAGCTTCTATGATGATATCTGAATAAGGCACTGATCTATGAGTATAGAAGAATTTTTCCTCCTCAAGTTCCTGTATTATATGGATCTATGTTTCAAAATCTACCACCTTCCATAGTTATTAATACCAAAAGCTTTCCAGAAAACTTTAGGGTCAATAAACTGAATGTTCCTACAGCATAGATTATGCAGCCTAAAATGTCTATAATACCAAAGTATAGAAAACCTGATATAAATAACTCAAATTACATACCTAAGTTTAACTGATGTAAAATATTTTTATTTAAAATTCATAAACATATATTTACTATTATATATGTGTATGTACACATATATGCATATACGTATATCTATCATCTGCCTATCTATCTATCATCTATCAATCAATCTATCTATTTCTATCTATCTAGTATCTATCATTTTAGTACCTATTAGATTATCCTTTAAATTGTACCTTAAATTATTATTAAACATGTTTTTAGGATAAGATGTTTGTAAAACATTATACATTATTTCATATTCTTACTTATTTTGAAAATCACTGTGTAAAATAAATACTTATCATAACTCATCCAATGATATGATATAGAAATTAACATTTGAAATGAGTATTTTTCCTTGCAGTTTTTAATGGCTATTATATATTTGCTTATTTGTTAATTTTGTTTATTCAATTTGCTATTATGATTTGAAATTATAGAATGCCTCTTACATACTGAAGCCTACTATTGAGAACCTAGCCCTGGGAATAATTGCCTCAGATAGTCTATGAACTGCAGAACACAATGAAGGTGGCTGAATAATAATACAGAGCTCTTAAAGTAAGCCCCCATATCAAGAAAGTGTAGCAAAAGAGAGACAGGGATTATTGGAGGAGAGGTGAATTTGGGCAAAGTACAATGACATACATTACAAAAATGTCAAAATGAAATCCATCATCTTGTATGGTGAATGCAAATATTAATTAAACTGAGTAAGGGATATGTCACCTGTAACAAAACATGCCGCTCCTATGCCTCATCAGATGTTTTATCAAAAATACTCTGGAGTTCTTTTTTTGTCCTTTAAATTGGAGTTTTTAAAATTTAGGCTAATTTAGATCCCTCTTCCATATTTGGGCTGCCTTGTTTGGCCTTGGTGATACAGGATGTACTTAATATCCTGCTTCAGCTTGATGTGCCAGGGTGGCTTGATATCCCTTAGGGGCCTCTCCTTCTCTGAGAAGGAGAAGGTGAAATAGGGTGAGGAAGTTTAGAGTGGGCCTGGGAGGAGAGAAGGGAGGGCACTGTCTTCAGGTTGTAATGTGACTAAATAAATAGTGAAAAAGATATAAACCTAAAAAATAGGGGGTATAAATACTTACACATTTCAAACACACAGTATTGTATATGCTGAGTGAGTCCCAGGACAGCCAGACCTACACAAAGAAACCCAAAAAAATTGCTGAGGAGAGATAATGTCCTTCTTATAGTGAAAAATAAAAGAGTGCAGTTTCTATAACTTTTTAGTCCTCCTCATAGCAAATTGCAGACAATGTCTAAACAATTTGTTGAGTAGTTGACTGTTTTTTGACAATGAATGTAAACTGTTGATATTTTTGAAGAACAATCACAGATTTTAGTAAGTAACTGCTTCTGTTCATGTATTACTATTGATGCCAAGATGCTATATGCAAATTCATAGTCCCTCTTGCAAACACAATTAAAATTTCAGGTTTGTTACATTATGTGTAACAAAGAGTTCATTGTGCCTGTTTGATTAGGCTCTTTTTAATTATTATTTTACTAAAAACTGCTACATACTGACATTAGATTACTATTTTTATCAATATTCTAATGTCTAGAACTTACTAGTTGTAAATACTTTCTGTGTAATTGAATAAAACAAAAATTTCTATTTAAGCCATGGCTCTTGATAAAGTTAGTGGCTTAAATAAATGTCTTCTGAAAGATTTAAGAAAGCAAGCTGGGCCTGGTGTGGCACAGGTGCTGCCTCCCAGCACTTGGGAGGCAGACGCAGGCAGATCGCTGTGAGTTTGATGCCAGCCTGCTCTACAATGCATATCCAGGACAGCGAAGGATACACAAAGAAACACCGTCTAGAAAAACAAACAACAACAACAACAATAAAATAAAACTTATAAAATGTCCATTCCATTACTGGGAAGGTTTTTTGTTTGTTTGATTGATTGTTTGTTTGTTTGTTTGTTTTTCCTGAATAAGAGGGAGAAACATCTGGAGGCATCTGGAAGAGTCCAAAGCACAGAGGAAGAGAGATAGATTTGATATGGCTAGGGATATCTGTGAGAGAGTTGGAAAAAATATCGGAGGGAGCAAGAAACAGAGACTAGATAGAGTAAAGAGAGAAGAGCAAGAGATAGCAAGCAAGAGAATAGCAGACATAGCAGGGTGAAAAGAAACGTGAATAGCTGGAAGTGGGGGGGGGGAAGCAAGAGTGGACTTTGAATTGTGCCTCAGCTACCTGTGACTACGGACTGTGAAAAGGTTTTTATTGAGAGAGCCATGAGTTCAGCATGAGGTAACCATATGCCCTTCTATGGCTGAGGGAAATGACTTATTTTGGCAGATGGGAACTGATTTCACAAGCTCATGAAGAATGCTGGTTTTTATCTATCAGAAATTTTTCTATAACCTAGATTGATATCATTTATGAATATATGGAGTATCTAAGATCTTACATGCCAGCTCCAAATAGTAATAGAGATGATGAGCTAAGCTCTAGAAGGAATAGAAAGTCTGAGTGACTTGGGGTAAATTAGAAGATAAGTTTTGTAAATAGTGGGAAAATGTCTTAACTATAAAATATCTTATAATAGATTTGATGTAATTTGTGAGCTCTGTGCTCTCTTATGTATTTGTCTGCCTCTCTATTCATGAATCTATCTTTGTTTAAATATATAATATGGATGAAGCCATGCAACAGGTCTGATATGAAAGGAGATTCGTTGTGGGCGAATGGAAAGAGGAAAGAAAGTGGAAGGTGCCCATGACAGACAGACAGACAGACAGAGGGAGAGAAAGAGGCACAGAGAGAAAAACCAGGAGGAGGAGGGGAGAAAAAGCATTAAGAGAGCAAGGGAGAGACAGAGAGGGAGGGGGGGAGAAGCAGAAACTGGAAAAGGAGAGAGAAACTGAAAAAGGGATTTCAGGCAGGTTCTAATTCCGCACACCTGGCAGTGGAGGCAGTGGATGTTAAGCAACCTAGAAGAAGGTTATTGGGATAACAATCTCCCTACCTATAATTCATTCATCTGTCTGTCTGTCTGTCTGTCTGTCTGTCTGTCTATACATCCTCATCTTTTACTAGTATAGTCTCTCCAACGCCTTCAATTTCTAAAAAGCCATCATCCATCTCCAAAGTTCATTAAATGGTTGTAAAGTTGACATGTTTCATTTCGAGGAAAAGGGCTGACTTCCATACGATAGGGTGTACACAAGCACAGGATAGAACCCAAGGAAACAATGATAGAAGCAGAAGCCTAGATGTGAAAGTAGGTAAGGGAGGATAAGGACTCTGGAAATTTGTAGAAAGTGAAGAACACTTGGATGTTTTATAATTTATAAGATGAAACCATGTGTTATGGTGAGTAGTAGCCAAAGAAAATATTAGATTATGAATATGGTCTCATGTAAATTTCTCTTTGGAAGGAAGCCAGCACATTTGATTCTAGATAATGTGAAGTATTATACCAGAAAAAAAGATACCAGAGGTATTCATCATCCAACTTCAATTTCACATTTACAGAAACATTTGCAGATTTCTGATCTCCCCTCTTCTCACCATGAAATATTGAACCATTTGCTTTATGAGCATTACAGTTTCCGATTTAAAGAAGAAATTCCCATCCCTGCTTTGCCCTAAGATACAGGTCAAGCCCATGCATGTTGTCTGACTATATGTGCAGAATTAAGTAATTCCAAGCATCACAGAGAAGACTGATATTCTTTTTTCAGCATATATGTCTAACTTTCTTCCCAGATCCAACAGGAACTCCAAATGACCATGCTTTTGAATGATGCAGAGGTATGTGTGGCACAATAAGGTTATATCTAACTTAATTTTTCTGGCAAAGAAGTTAACTTTATTCGGGGTATGTGAAAAATGCTAAGTGTTCACCAGCACACCACTATTTTTCAAAAAGACTGGGACAATCTGTGTAATTAAAGAAAATGTGGAGTGCTGTCACAAGATTGAACACTCATTAGCTGCTAAGCCTGGGAAAGCCTCTTGAACGATATTGGCAGATTGGGTTGTGAACAATTTAGAAGACAGCTGCGGGTTTAACTCAGATAAAATATGTTCCCATGCCTGGAAGAATTACTGATACACAGAAAAGATGGTAACAGAAGGGAATCCCTTTTATTTCTCTAAATTTCACAAGAGCTCTCAGAATAAATATGAAAATGATGCCGAAGTTTCTGAGGGAGAGTTTAACGCTTTTCTAGGCTATCCAGGATGGTCAGTGGCGTAAACTGGAAAACTTCGCATTAGTTAGTGGTTACCCAACTTAGAATAAAGCTGTAAACGGGCAGGACCCCAGGATAGACACTTCCTATGGTAGGGTTTTGGAGAGTCTACTAAATTCAGGGGAGACTTGAGAAGGAATAAAATTAATTACCTGAGTATACAGGAAGTGCAGGTTAGCAGCTGCCAAAATGAGAAAATGATAGAGACAGTTTGATGCCTGAACAGTCACCCAAAACTCTCCAAAACGTTGGAGCATCATCTTCAGCCTTCTGTCCCAGTATATCTGACAGACATATTTGTGTAGCCAAAACACTAGGAACATAATAATCATTCAGTTCTTGATTGTTTCCTGGTTCTTCTTGCTGTAAGTAGTTTATTGTATATATTGTATATGTGTGTATATAAATTGTATATATGTGTAATAATATAAATGTATATGTTTAAAAAATATAAAAATATGTATTAAAATAAATAAATAAATTCAGAGGAGACTGGGTAAGGCACAGAAAATATATTAATGGAGAGAATAAGTTGGTAAAAGATCAGCTGGAGACAATATAGCACAACACAGCACTATTGACAAAAATATCCCAATATATGACTGCTCTTTCCTTTAGTAGTTTCAGAAACTCCTCAATAAGCCCTGTGTTCTAAGCAGTCTTTAACTAGTTTGAGAGTAAAACTTTTACAGGCTCCCAACAAAGACATATGGAAAAGCTAGCCCCCTTCCTCTTTTGCATGGTGAACCGTGATTGCAACTGTATGGAAGAAAAAAAAAAAAAAAAAAAAAGCAAGATTCTGGAGGGGAAAAATACATACTACCATTTTGTCTTCCATGTCCTGTCTCTACTTTAAATAACTTCCTGCCATAAGGTGGAGCTATGTGCTATCCACAAAAAAGTATCTGGTATAAGATCTGCCAAAAGACCACTTAAATACTTTCTTCCTTTGCCTTTTTTTTTTTTTTTCACTTTGAAAAAGTTAAGATGCATGGCAGGCCCCGCCTCCCCCCAACCCACCCACCAATTGATCAACTGATAAAGAGTTGTGATTTTCTTGCAGCTCAAATTTTAATGTGTGTGAAAGTAAGCAGGACCTTTGCTTGTTGTTGTTGGTGGTGGTGGTGTCCTTTCTTTCTTTCTTTCTTTCTTTCTTTCTCTCTTTCTTTCTCTCTTTCTCTCTTTCTTTTAGTTTAGGCTGTAAAGGCAGCACCAGGGGGAAGCCTTTGAAGTACTGTGATCTGAAGCAGAAGATGCTGAGGCCCCTGAGGTAACAGAGAGAAACAGCAGGTATCTGGTACTATTTGCACTGGGTTATTCAACCAGAGTTTCAGGCACACACTTGACAAACAAAATAGGGAGGGGAACAAAAAAAAAAAAAAAAAGGGACAAACAAAATAGGGGACAAACAAAATAGGGGACAAACAAAATAGGGGGTGTTTTGTTTAAAAGAACGCACTGTTGAATAGATGCAGGTTACATAGAAGATTGGTAGCGTTAAGACCGTGGACTATTGCAGTGTGAGAAAGGTTTTTTTTTTCTGACTTTGTGATTGTAAGGGAGAGGCCTGTCTACGAAAGCCCCCAACTGACTTACCAAGTAAAACCCCTACCATCTCCACCCAAAGGAGACAATGATCCCCTAAAGAGCAAGAGCTCCACAGGTTTCCTGACAACACATCAAGGCTAATGGAGGTAAAGAAGAATGCCTCAACAGAAGTGTGAGCTGCCTGACTCCCTGGGCAGTGCTCTCTATCTGGAAATCAATTAAAGGGCAAGGCCCATCAGCTCATGGCTGCCTTGGGATTTCCTTAGTAGAAATTTACATAGAAACCTCACCGACAACTAAAACCTCTTGGGAAAGGATGGGTTTGATCTTGGTGGAGAAAAATTTCTTGCCACTATAAGCCATTAGTGTTAGAAACTATGCACTAAGTATCTGATTGAATATGCAAGTCTGCCTTTCCTCGTTGGCTGCATAAACTAGTCAATCAATCACAGCGTCCGTATTCCCAATGTTGTTTCTTTACAGGCTATCTGTCACCTTCTTCCCAACACTCACCTTCTATGTTGAGTCATCCCCGGTTCCTCAAAGAACCTGGCATGTAGCAGTTATACAACAACTAGTTTCTGAATATGTAACACCCAGTTCCTCTGCGGAGACTGCACACACAATGACTCACCCTCTTGCTTATGTAACTCTACCCTCCTACATGTTCCTGTCCCTTTGTGTCTTCATTTTTCTCTGACAAACGCATGTGGGATTCTCTGTGCATTTATTCTTGCAATCTGGCCCTCACTCATTCTCCTATGTCTTTTGTCTTGCAACTTTGAAGGACTTTCCGCTTTCTCCACAACAAAGCACATCACATCGCAGGCACTTCAAGCTAACCCCTCCTCCCCGGAGTTCCACAGGCACAGCTTCACACTGTTGGGGATTGTCCATCCATCCAGAGCACCTGGGGTTTAAGGTGTAAGCAATTTTACTGTAATTGCCTCTTCTCAGCGGTTATTCCTTGAAGTGGTGGAGGGGGACATTTGGTTGGTTCTCTTTTTCCATCTACATAAGTAGATATTGGAACCAAATCCAAAGAGCATGGCGTGTTTATCTAGAAATAAATGTCACCCCCCACGAAGAGAGGCTTTAGCTACGATTTTATTTGTCTCTTTCCTTTTCTTGGCTTATATGTTAGCAGAAACTTAATTCACTCTTCCATTTACATTTGATACTTTCATTTCTCTGGGTAAGCGCAAGCATGGGTTTTACACTTTACTGCTTAAATAAGTCACATCATTTGTTTGTTTGTTTTTTCTTAGCTCAGTATTGAATCGACGTCCTGATACATGAGTGCTCTCTTGCATTCAACACTAGTTCTTAAATGGTAAGTGAAAAAAGTCAATTAATCCAGACACCTTAGATAGCCTCTGTTAAGTTTTTAGGTTACTGAAACGTCTTAACTGGTCTTGGGTTTGGGAAAGGAGCCCTGCTAGTTTTCATGACAGAGGATGGTGCCTTTTATTTCAGTTTGTTCATTGTTTCAGTTCCTTGCAAAGAATTATGCCACTATAGCTTTGTTCTACAAAAGAATACTGTATGAGAAACAACATGTCTTCACAAACACTTTAATGAAATACCAAAATGCTTTAATAACAAAAATCAAGTGCACTCTGGAAAAGCAATAGAAAAATGGGCTGTTTCCTCCTCCAAAGTGGATCGCTTCACCAGCCCTGTATTCCACGTAGCTCCTCTGCGTCAGGATATAGAAAAGGAGTGTGTATCGCAGTGCCCTCCATGGACACAGGAGAGAACATAGGCTTTCATCTCTAGGCGTGCTATGAAAGGGTTTTTGAGTCCCATGAGTCATCTTTTCTGAATAAAATATGGGGATGGATCTATGAAAGGATCTGTATTGCCTTCATGCAAGCTCTATTCCTTAAGACAATTCCTTTAAAAAACCTTGTTGTTGTCCCAAAGTAAATGCATAACTTTATTTATAACATAATTCATAAGAGGTCATGCAGATTTTTCATCTGTTGCTTTTCAACATCACACTATTTGCTGCCAATGTGTAGAGAAGGGGACAGAATGTGATCCTAGTCTGTTTAAAGCATTTACTTATTCCACGAGTGTGCTTTCACAGTGCACTGTATTCATGCTATACTTCTAGGTAAGCTGAAAAGTATCATCTAAGTGGGTACAGTGTGAGGAATGAAAGGGAGTCTTGTCAATAAAAACTAAGTCACGAAGCAGAAACTAAGATTCTATTAGGAGACATGAAGCATGTAATTCTTATTCTTATGGCCAAAGCCTAAGTCATACAAACATTGATGTGTCAATACCTGAAGTTTCAGTGGTTGTTCCAGAAGTGTCCAACCTACAGCCTACGGAATATATGGACCCTAGAAGAGCTGGGAATGCGCCCAACAGAAAACCTTAAATGTGCCTAGAATGTATGAAATCCCATGTGTTTTTTGTTTTCTTTTGTTTAGTTTTTGTTTGCTAAGCTGAATATTTCTTGGGTGTGAACTATGTTGACAGCAATGCCATGCCCTATGATAATGCCAATATGATTTATACAAGTCTAGAACTAATCTCCTGTTACTCTGACACTTTTAGAAATGACACTAAGTACAACATATATTTCAGTAAAATATTTTCATATCATTTTAATGATTAGAGCAACATGTTAGGTAAAGCAGTAGCAAATAGTCAAGGGAATCTAGATAGAGCCCTAATGTAATGCTCATAGGATTATGGAGGAGTCAAACAGTTTTTGTGTGTAAAACTGCAAGGACTCATTCCTAGCCCACTCTGAGAATCCAACATCACACGTGAAAAGAACAATTTTCATGACTGTGTTGTCCCCTAAATGGCAGTTATATGTGGGTCCTTTGACTATGTTTGTTCTATGACTGTACCTGGACTGATCCCTGAGCATAGCACACAACTGCACGCGGTTTTGCTCTTGGGTGGTAACACGCTTCTGCATAGTTATGAGAGAAGTGTTTTCCTGTATGCAGGGAAGTTAAATCTTGCTCCTGGGTTTGGTGCCTTCTAGTGGCCTCAATAAGGCACATGTGTGCTTCTTCCTGCCATGTGTGAGAGAAGAATATGCTCAATTACGACAGTGAAATTTACTAAATGTGATGATAAACACTTTTAAAAGCAGCTCAACAAATGATTATGGATTTCACACTTTTACTAATTGCTTCAATTTCTGACTGAAATAAAAATCTACTTGCTTTAGTATTGTAGGGTAGCAAGCTCTAGAATGTGCTACAAATATCGCCGAAGACTCATCACACACCTCATCATTTTATCCTGGACTCTTTAGTCCTGTAAACTAGAAAATTCTAAATATTTTACACTTCCGACAAAAAACTTAAATGTAAAAGCATGTGCACATAATATATCTTTTACATATATGTGTGTACTTATGCCTATTAATTTGTATGTAATTATTCTAAATGTCATTCTATTACCAACACTCTTCGTTATTTCACGGAAATGTCAGTATTTTGAAATCTTTGTTATAACAACATAGATTTGACTTTCTCTTTTCTCAGAACTTTACCTCATCAACTTCCATCTCAAGCACTGCTGTTTCCAGACAGTTCCTCCCACCCTTAGCCTGAGGCTGGTTATTTGTTAAACTCAGGCTGCTGCCGATTTACTCTTTCTTGAATAATTGGCCACTTTGTAACTTCCCTTTGTGTTGGTTTCTGGTCCTCTACTCAGTAGAAGGCAATTTTTGAATGACAGGGATAACTTGGTCGCCATGTAAGTGGAGACAGCCCAGTACGTAGTAAATGTGTAAGATGCCGTGAGAAGGAAAGAAGCGAACAGAGGCAAAACCGGGTACCTTTAGCTGAGACGTACTCTTAGCAGTCTTCACACTGATGTCTCCATCAGTGCACAGTCACCTTCACACATAAATATGATCACTCATCCCTAGGTTGACATGCCAATAATCTAATTGTTATATCATTTTAAAGATATTTGATTAGTTTTATGTTAGTTGTGTTTATGTGCATGGCCAGTGTGGAGGTCACTAGGCGGTTACTAGGAGGTCACTAGGGAGTCAGTTTCCTCCTTTCAAATTGCGAGTCCTGAACATTGAACTCAGGCTATCTCACAGGCCTCTGTTTTTTTTTTTTTTTTTTTTTTTTTTCCTATTCAGAAATGAAATACTATAATAGTTAGGACTCTGTTTCAGTCTGCCTACCTGTGATGTCATTGCCACGGGGCCCATATAATAATTAAAACAAGAAATAAGATAATGAGATAACAGATTATATGAGGTTTATTAAATGAGCATGGGGGGAGAAAAAAGGGGAAGGGGAGGGGTATTCGAGAGAGAGAGAGAGAGAGAGAGAGAGAGAGAGAGAGAGAGAGAGAGAGGTAGACTGACTGAAGCAGAATCCTAACAATAATTTCCTAGGTTTTATCTTTCTTCTCCTAATGATTCACCCCTATTCCTATAAAAGGATGCTTCCCATACCTCTTTTATCTAGATTGATGCATATGCACTAAACAGGGTGATAGAGGCAGCAACAAGGGACTGAGGGCACCATGTTGTGTAAAGTATACTGCTCAAAGCTTTGTCGGTTGCGTTTCTATCGTTTAGCAAGCTACTTTTAGGAGTAAGGCTTGTATGGCTTCTGTAGCACACCTATGTTTACTTCCCTAAATACAATCCTTACACGTTCTCATGTACTCAGTGGTCCGGATGGGTCTGCGTTCCACTGATGAGAGGTCCTGATGAGGGCTTACCTGATATAGTTTTGCTCACCTTGTCTCCTGGCTTTGGAGTGATACCAGCTTCATTTGCTGTTGTGTATGTTGAGGTAGCCACCTTTCTTCTTGTTCCTGTCTTGTCCTCGAACTGGATAAACCCTCTCTACTCTCACAGCTAATGGGCATAGGAGTGCAAGGTCCTTCTTTGTACCTTGATTCAGCTCTTTTTTTTCCCTTTCCAATTTGAATGTGCTACTATTCATGTTTATTTCACAAGTCACAGATATTTTTAATGAATAAAAGCACGCAGCCCAAAATTCCATCTTGTCTACGATTGCTGTTAAGTATCTAAATTTCAGAAATAGCTGAGATTACAAAATGGAAATGGATTAGCAGTCTCTGATGTCTACAAGAAGCACGATAATACCTTTGCAAGAATCCTTATTCAAGGCACACGTTCCTTCATATATACATACATAATACATACACACATACATCTGTGTGTGTGTGTGTGTGTGTGTGTGTGTGTGTTAGTTCTTCTACCATTTCTATACCATGTGTCCTTTGAGAAAAACACACAGTCTTTCTGAGCCAAATTTTCTCCAGCTTTTCTTTGAAAAGTAGAACATATTGAATCATATAGCTCTTTACTAGTGCTAGTAGTAGGACAAAGAGTTGGAATTTTCATCTTAAATGCAAAGAATAAGATAGCCAATTTGCGCTGGAACTTGTAGCATTCTGTTGTGTGTGCCACAGCTAAGTTCTTTTTCCTAGGTGCTCCATGTCAGGCAACAATTGCTGTGATTTTACACTTTGCTGGAAACCTAGTGCTCACGAAACTGTGAATTACATATATGCAACTTCACTTGGTTTATTCATAACTACCATAATTACTATGTTTTACTATTGTAACAACAGTAATAGAACAAGAAATTCCTTGTGTAGCCTCTCAAGACTTCAGTTAAAATTAAGGTTTCTAACTTCTTGAACTTGGCTTCCTATTAAAAGATAACAATATTCATATTTACTGATATTTTTTAATCCAGGAATTAAGGTAAGTAAGCCTTTCGGAACATTGAAATATGCAAGTGGTTGTATTCTGAAATCCTATGTACTTGTTCTATATATTTCAGAACACATATATGTTACTGCTATAGTTATTCATAGAGAGTTAAAATTGTCTTTACTAAGTCTCCCAGTATAGAATTTTCTAACTGATTTGCACCTTCCACATAGTGTGTATCAAACTCCCAAATGAATCTTATTTTACCAGGTGTGCAATATTTATGCATATATATAAAGTATATATATTTATATATGTTGTATTAATATATTAAATATATTAAGAAAATACACGAATAAACACATAAATAAGTACATTAAACCTATATTATATATTTATCCTGCTAAGCTTACTTACAGGATAATTGATTGCTGTGAAATGCTCCATAACTTTTTAAAAAATGAAATAATCTTATTGTTTTGATGAAGTGATGCAGTAAAAGCTGCAGAGCCCTCTCAGAATCCACAGCTATTTTCATGACCAGTGAATGTTGCCAGGGAATGGAAATTTAGAGAAAATGGAAATTATAAAAAAATAAGCAAGACAGAGACTCACGTCTTCAAATGCCACGTCTGAAATTGCCCAGCCTATCCAGGATGCATTGTGTAGAGTAGCAGTTAAGGGAGAACTGGGGGCAAAGGGACCTCGAGGCTTCTGGTTCCCTCCTTATGTGAATTAGTGGCAAAGAGAAAAACAAAACAACAAAGAACAACTTACAAGGCTAAGACTGCATGCGAATCTGCTAGAAATAGTAAAAGAGCTGGCTCACTGTTTAGTTTTTAAGAGTCTCCCTTCTCCATTTGCTAGGAACTTCAAAAAATTTACAGGTAGCTTTAGACAAGACATTTGTCAGATGCCTTGCAAGTTTAGAAAACAGTAATTTTAATCATTATGCTTCATTCATTCTGAGATAAACCATCTTTATTATTATCAGATATTGCAGAACAATAAATCTATGAATAAAAAGCCTAAGGAATTTTCTTAACGTTATCTCTAATTATTTTTCTAATTTCTTTCTTTTATATAACAAAAGAAGTAACTACAAGGTTGAATTAAAGAAGATGTAGTATATTTCTATATAGTTCCAAACACCACTATGCAGACAAGGAAAATTTCTAGTTTTGTGAGATTAAATATATATATGTATGGATATGTATGCATATAATGCAAATCTATGTAAAAGTGTGATACCCTGAGTTCAGCTGCTCAGCTCGCAAGCTGTTCGCCTATAATTTGCTCTCTGATCGAAAAAGTTGAAAAACTAGGAGTTAAAGCTTTGACATGGGCCCTTCCTTTAAGGCCATGTTTTCTTTGTATTGCCTAATTGAATTCCTAGCACACAGAGTATTGGCTAAATCTTTTGATTCGTGGTAGGATTAAAACATTAACTTTCTCAACATAAGAAAAAAATGACTGTTTTTCTACTGAAGATACTCCTATGAAGGGATTCCTTAAATTCAAAGCTGAGGGCATATAAGGGTATAAAGCAAATGTGTTAGTCCACAGATGTATGATAGCTCTAGACAAAGGATGAGGCTGGAGGTGGAGAAGGAAGAGGAGGAGGAAGAGAAGGACAGAAATTACAGTAAGATTCCAGCTTTCTGTGCGTTTTATTTTAGATGCTAGATCTATCATTAAGAAGAAAATGATTAAAAAATCTGTGCTGTATACTATATTCAGTATCCTTTGAGCTGTTGTGGGCAATCAAGTTCTTATACAAAAACCTTATTGAAATTACCATTGTCAATGGCTTTGTGCACGTGTTAAGTTATTCTCCATCTTCCATGTTACCAACAATGAGATCTAATTGAGATAATATGCAAAATATATCTCCTCTGATGTTCATAACTCTCCAAAGGGGAAGCATTATTTGCCAGTCAAGACTCCTAACACATAGGGGAAAATGTTGACGAATTACTCAGTAATGGCACAACTCCTTGAAATGCACTGCCCTAGCCCAATTCTCATTTTGATTTATTTAAGTTTAGAAATAACAGTATTAAATTAGCAAAGACGAGCAATGAACAAAGCCCTGGAGATGAATTAGCCATTGTCTCTGGTCCATTAATCTCCTCTTCAATTCAAGAGAATTGTGGCTCACCCAGACCCGAAGATCAAATAAAATGCCTAATTGGGAAAGTCCTAAACAAGTGTGTCCTGGGGAGCTTGAATTTATTTGTCACTGCTCAAACAACTGTGTTGTTTATATAAGTCTTTAAAACCCTGGTACTTTTCTGCTACTATGTCTTAATCCCTGGTTCTTTATGCTCAGGAGGGCAATTGAGAGTTGTTTTCAATTAACTAGAATGGAGAGGGGCACTTATTCCAAAAACAGATAGCTGTGTTGTGAGTATTTTGCTAAACATGCTGAGCAGTTTAGATCTAAGCATCAGGTTTGGGGGATGCTCTGGGATCTCTGTGAAGATAATACTATCTGCTTTTTGGTGCTTTTAATATCAGTAATAAAGGGTGGAACAGAATCACAATTTGGAACGTATGACGAGGGAGAAGGTTGTGATGTTAAAGCTAAACACGGTTGTGAAGCAATGAGCTAAGATAATTAGCTAGGATGGCAATCCAGACCCAGCAATGCTTCCATTAAAAATGAGCAGATGATATGCAGATAACGTAGGGAAAACTTCTTAACCAAAGGGGAAGTAGAATGAAAATTGGTCTCTTGAACTTTATTCACTCAGAAATGGAGTGGTTTTGGGGGGATGGGGGTGGGGATAAATGCAATTATATTTCAGGTTCCTCAAAACAAACAAACAGTCAGTCAGACAGACAAAACCAAAAAACAAGAAAATCAATCAATCAATCAATCAATCAAACAAACAAACAAACAAAAACAGCCAAATGACTGGTAACTAGAAGTCAACTATAGCAAAAGAGCAATACACAGTGCTCATTCACCTTGATTTAGTCTCAACTTATAAGTGGTGGGTTTTTTGTTTTGTTTTTGTTTTTGTTTTTTTGTACCGAGTTACAAAAACAATGCTATTTGATTCTCACAGTGAATGAGAAGTAGGTAATGTTGTTAGCTTTATCATCTTATGGATGGAGACATGGGAGTGTCTATGGGCTAGACATCACCCAACAGGTGGTTTTTTTTTTTTGTTTTGTTTTGTTTTGTTTTTTTTAATGAATATCCACACTTCAGCTGATCTGCTTCTAGACAGTACACTCATTAATAACTGAATGGCTATTATCACAAAGACTGTAAAACTGTTAGCAGGGTTTGTGGTTGGCTAAATACAATAAAAGTTAAGACAAATTCCTGAACTTAAGTGAAGCCAGGTAAGTTAGAGTTCCTAAATACATAAGGGATTTTCTTTTCCTTTCTTCTTTGTTTCTTTTTTTTTATTAATTTGGAAATGATTTATTTTAATTAATTAATTAATTCACTTCACATCCCAATTGTAGCCCCCTTCCTTCTTTCCTCCCAGTCCCACCCTCCTTTGCTCTTCTCCCTAACCTCTCTTCCCTACTCCTCAGAAAAGGGGAGTCTCACCACCACCAACCCATGCCAGCACATCAAATCATACCAGGACTGAGTGTGGCATCTTCCCTTGTAGCTGAGCGAGGCAGCCCCTAAAGGACAAAATGATGGAAAAGCAGGTACCAGAGTCCAAGTCAGAGACTGCCCTACTCCTTTTACTAGAGGACCCATATGAAGACCAACCTGTCCGTCGGCTACATCTGTGTAGAGGGCCTAAGTCTAATCTATGCATGGTCCTGGGCCATGGTTAGTTGGCTCTGTTGGTCTTCTTGTGGAGCTCCAGTCTCCTCCTTTTATACCCCAACCCCCACTCTTCCACAAGATTCCCTTTGCTTTGCCCAATGTTTAGCAATGCTTTTGCCATGACAAAAAAAGCACCGAACCTTCACTGTTGGTTAAACTGACCAGCTATGTTGTACTCCAACCCTGCAGCTTGGCTTCTCTTCTCTGGTGCACTGGGCCACTTTGTCTTTAGCGATGGTAATTAACTGAAGCACAATAATAATGTGCTACAGAATGTCACATATGGATTGAGTCAACTTGAGCATTGTACTGACTTTAACTTCCCCTTTATTAATCAGCTCAACTAATTCATTTTAAGTAAATACTCATTGAAGCGAAGCCAGAGCAGACTGTATTTAAGATGACAAGTAGTTTAAAACACACAGTATAAGATGTTAATTAACCTGATAATCTAAGCATAAAAACCTTACTATTATTTTATGTAGGCTTGCTCACAGTTATTATATTAGACAATTACATATCAAATTGATCATTTAAAACATCTAATGTATAATAATAGCATAGCTACTCAGTAAGTGCTTTCAATTAAGGGACTTAAATATAGAGTTTTACTCTTTTCTCAGAAAACTCCTGTGGCTTATGTGTTTCTACTTTACTGTTTTAGCAAGAGAAAAATAAAGATACACAAAACTTACATGGCTAGAGTAGCCAAAACTGTGACATAGCTGCTTAAAGGAAAATCTAAGTGAGCAAGGTCATAATCTAAGGAGAGGTCATAAAATACAACACTGTCATATTGAAATAGTTTAATTACATGGGGTACCTCTTATGTGCTTTACAATCAGACACATGCATATGTTCTCAATGACAAATCTTGCTATATCTAGAGCAAAAAATCAGCAGTGACCAATGGCAGAAAATGACATAGGCAGCTGACAGGAAATGGTATGTAATTTTTATTAGATCAAAATAGTTTTATGGAGGATACGTGAAAACAACTTGAAGGCTTCAAAGAGAAAAAGAGGGTGTATGAGAGAGCCTAAGAATATTTTTCAATGTTAAAAGGGACAAACTCCCTTATTTCCAGATATTTACTACTAGCTGGTACCTTTTAGTTAATTGTGTAGTTCTACGGATATCTGTCTCCCCTTTCTTCCCACTCCTTTCTTCTGTAATCTCTTATCTCTCCTTTTCTTCCTCTTTCCTCTTCTCTATTTCCAGTAATGAAGCTGTCATAAACGTGCTGTATAATTGATGGCAGGTTGTATAAAGCAATTATCTTTACCTGATATTTGAGGTTCTCACTATCCTGAGACCATGCCATACAAGTAGGTCATTCAGGCAGAGTCTAAATATTCATAATATATTATAGCTTAATTCTCTTTTAAGTTCAGTCTGGTTGTTTTAGCTGTTGTATGATTTTTTGAAACATTTGATAAAGGAAACAATATTATTTGTTCTATCATAAATTAATTTACTGAATAAGATAACAAAAAGGTATCATTAACTTTCTATATACTATACACTCTGGTAGAATCACACAGAATATATTGAGCAAGACACACTTTTTGAATTTTACAGTCGAATTTTAGAAATATAGTCATCAAATAATGTAAAATAAATACAAAATATTTACTACTTTCTAAGAAGTAGAAAACTAGTTTCTTTATTGCACACAATAGGGTCACATGATTAGGAAAATAATTCCAGCAGATCTGTAAAGATTTCTCTGCAAAGCTATGATGAGTGGAGACTGAATAGAGGTTGTGTAGAAAGAGCAGGGCAATTCAGAGATTACAAATGCAACCTCAGAAGGAGACAGGCATAGTAGGTTGACTGAAGCCAGAGGAAACAACCATTATGAAGCTTGCTCAGTTATTATGTGCAAATGATATTGGTATGTTTGAGGATTACTTTTAAGCATCCACTTTGCTGGTCACAAAGCCCAGATGCTCCAAAAAGGTAGTTGTGAATGTTTCTGTGTTTCAGCTGAGGTTAAATGATAGACAGTAAGTTCATTCAGTGACCTTCCAAAATATGGATGAGCACAAATATTGACCCATTTTAATTTCTTCCACCTCCAAGAAAGGCATTTTGCTTGGATGCTACCCCTGGCTTAACGCAGCAACTCTGTTCTCTGCATTTGAGTTGTGGGATTTACCTTCACAGAGACTCTGTGAGAGGGTAGTCATTTAGCCATTTTAAGGAGTTGGCTTGGGTACCCATTATAGCTCTTACAATGCAAAATCTGCTGGGTAGACCTGCAGGCTGCAGATGAGAACAAAGTCTTTTATAGGTTGTGATAGTATGGGTGTGGTCTGCGTATGCCACTCTGCCCATTTTAAGTCCCCTCTAGCTTACTCATAATACTTAAAGAACACAAATGCTATGCAACTGTTGCAATACTTAGGGATAAAGGATGAGGACATTTATGAGAATGTTCAGTATAGACATCACTTAAGAATATTTTAATCTCCGAGTCTGAAGATGTGCAATGGATGGGTATGGAAGGAAAGGTGGATACGTGATAGATAACAGAGATGAGATGGCAGGAGGGAGATGGCCACAGAGTAGACACAGAGGAACACACACATACAGACATGGAGGGGGGAGAGTGAGAGAGAGAGAGAGAGAGAGAGAGAGAGAGAGAGAGAGAGAGAGAGAGAGAGAGAAACAGAGAGAGACAGAGACAGAGAGACAGAGACAGACAGAGAGACAGAGACAGAGACAGACAGAGAGAGACAGACAGAGACAGAGAGAGAAACAGAGAGAGAGAGAGAAGAAGAAGAAGAAGAAGAAGAAGAAGAAGAAGAAGAAGAAGAAGAGCAACAACAACAACAACAACAACAACAACAACAACAACAAAAAGAGGAGGGACAAAATTATGCCCTTAAAATATCTAGCTAGGTATTTAATCATGGTAATAGCTTAGTATATTAGTTAGGTTTCCTCTAAAGAAGTAGAAGTAAGATTGATATCCATAAGACTGAAACTCATGGAGAAAATAAATATAATATACAGTTGAGACAAATGCATGTGGTATTACTATCATTGTCACTGTCACTGAGAAATGCTAGCAGGTATGAGGCTGTGGGGGTGGGGGGGATGGCGGTGTGACTAACCAGGCTGAAAGATGGGGTTTCTAGGAGATACTATAAGCTCATCGGGCAAAAAAGGCAGTCCAGATCCTTCCTAAGTAACAGAGTGAGGCAGGTATAAGTGTGAGCTGAAGACCAGTGCCTGAACCAGCTAGAATCTGGCAACAAACACTGGAGCCCACCACCGTTTCCTGACTTAGCAGAGAGAAGGATTAGAACCCAGAACTACCTACTTCACACACACAAAAAGAAGAAATGGTATGGAGCAAGACTCTGTGTGGTCACATCCTAGGGAAAGCATGCTGCTAAGAGCCTCTTTATGAATTATTTAGAACAGGGAAATTAAGTAAAGAGCCTTAAAAAACCAGCCAGATTCTTCTGTGTTGCTTTCTACTCTCATTGGGGATACAGAATGAGATAAGCAGAGGAAAAAGAAAGTGAAATATGCACTTAGCCAGATATAGCCTGAGAACCAATGTGGTGGACTCTCATTGTGAGAACAAGTGGAGAGCACTCCCAAGAGAGCCTTGCAGCCAGCCTCTTGCTCCTATGATGCGAACCTGCACCAGTGAGCTGCAGCCCAACACTGCTCTTTATGCAACTGGGTTAATCTTGTTTCTTTCCAGCGGTCTGCAGAATTTTACTGTAGGTAATGTCTGGGAGAGGCTTTCTTTGGAGTGCGACTTGATGCTGTCTGGCTGATACAAAGCTAGACAGTGAGTCAGTCAACAGTTGAAGGCTCCCGTTCTAATTTGCCACTCTAAGTAGGTTCATTTTGGGCAAGAAGACCCTAGCTGCCCCAGTTTGTGTTATATATCGTATATTTCTTATGAACTGCTGTATGAACAAGGTTTCATGTATTCTGACTCCTCTAACAGGTTAGGGCGTTCGTACAAGTTACACGTAACCCTCCACATTTATTCAAAGTGGCAGCTGGGTCACTTGGGCAAATGTGCACAGAAAAAGGTAGAGATGCTATTAGAAAGGACACTGTAAACTATTTTAACGTGTTTATGATGTAGACATTTATTTTAAAAATTATAAATAAATAAATAGAAAATTAGTGATATAATGTGAGGAGGGGATGGAGAAATACCAAAGCTTCCCAAACTCATAAAGCAGAATCTTTCTCAGTGGCTGAGGTGATGAGAGAGGGTAGGAAGTATTTTGTCCTTACTTGAAATATGTATGCTACATTTATAAACTGTTCACACACAGTGTGACTGTGTATAGCTGCACATTTATCTCAGGCAGCCTATTGAGTTTTTCCTTTGTGTCCGTTGCTTGGCACTCAAGCTGTGGGCAAGTCTGACTAGCTTCCCCATGTTATTCTTCTAATTTTCCCGCTAGAGTGACCGTGATCTAAAGGAAAGGGGAGGTTGCACACAGCAGGTATATGTTTTGCAGCATGTCAGAGCGGCTGGACCAGTACCTGACACAGTGTGTCCTGCTCCATGCTCAGGACACCAAAACTGCTCCAAAACTGACCATATAGTAGGTCACAAATCAAGCCTCAACAGATACAAGAAAATTAAAATTATACTTTGGATTTTATCAGAGCACCATGGAATAAAGCTGGACCTCAACAACAACAGAAATGACCAAAAGACTACACACACTTGGGAACTGAACAACTCTTTACTCAGTGACAACTAGATCATAGAGAAAATAAAGAAAGAAATTAAAATTTTCCTAGAATTCACAGAAGATGAGGGCACAACATACCAAAACATAATGAAAGCAGTGCTAAGAGGAACGATCCTATCACTAAGTTCCTACATAAAGAAAATGGAGACATCTCATACAAATGGCACACCTGAAAGCCCTAGGAAAAAAGGGAACAGACCCACCCAAGAGGAGTTTTGGCTGGAAATAATCAAACTCAGGTATGGAATCAATAAATTAGAAAGAAAGCATCAACAAAACCAAGAGCTGGTTCTTTGAGAAAAATCAACAAAATAGAAAAACCCTTAGGTAAACAAACTAAAAGGCAAATCAACAATGAAAAGGGGGATATAACGATAGACACCAAGGAAATCCAAAGAGAATCAATAGGTCTTAATTCAAAAGTCTCTGTGCCACAAAATTTGAAAATGTAAATGAAATGGTCAATTTCTCAATAGATTCCACTTACCAAAGTTGAATCCAGACCAGGTAAACAAATAGTCCTAAGGAACTAAGCAGTAATCAAAATTCTCCCAATCCACCCACACACTCCCCTAAAAAGCCCAGGGCCAAGGTTTCAGCACAGAGTTCTACCAGACAATCAAAGAAGAGCTAATAACAATACTCTTCAAACTATTCCACAAAATAGAATCAGAAGGAACATTACTAAATTCATTCTATGAGGCTTCAGTCACATTAATACCTAAACCACAGAATGACGCAACAAAGAAAGAGAATTTCATACCAATTTTTCTTATGAACCTTGATGCAAAGGTACTCAATAAAATACTCACAGACTGCATCCAAGAACACATCAAAAATATAATTCATCATGACCAGGCATTTAGAGGTGGTTTGATACATGGAAATCCATCAAGGTAATTCAACCTATAAACAAACTGAAAGGGGAAAAACCCCACATGATTGTCTCTTCAGATATCAAAAATTTGACAAAATATAACACGCATTCATGTTAAACGTCTTGGAGAGATCCGGTGTAAGAGGCACATACCTAAACATAGTCAAGGCAATATGCAGTCAGCCTATAACCAACATTAACTAAATGGAGAGAAAAATTAATTCCACAGAAATCAGGAACAAGACAAAGCTGCCCACTTTTTGTGTATATCTTCAATATAATATTTGAAGTGCTAGCTAGAACAATAAGACAACTAAAGGAGATCAAGGGGATACAAATTGGAAAGGAAGAAGTCAAAGTATCACTTTTTGGGCATAATACGAGAGTATACATAGGCGACCCCAAAAATTATACCAGGGGTCTCATGTGGCTGATAAACATTTCAGCAAAGTTGCTGGATACAAAATTAAGTCAAAAAATAAGTATCTCTCTTGTATATAAAAGACAAATGGAATGAGAAAAAAGTTAGGGAAACAACACAATTCACATAGCCACAAAAAGCATAAAGTATCTTGGTGTAACTCTATCCAAGCAAGTGAATGACTTGTATGAAACAAACTTCAAGTCTCTGAAGAAAGAAATTGGAAACTGAAGAAGATATCAGAAGATTGAAAGATTCCCCCCATGCTCATGGATCAGTAGAAATAACATAGTAAAAATGGCCATCTTCCCAAAAGCTATCTATCAATTCAAAGCAATTACTATCAAAATGTCAACACAATTCTTTATAGACCTGAAAGAACATTTCTCAACTTCACATGGAAAACAAACAAACAAACAAAGAATCAGAGTAGCCAAAACAATCTTGTACAATACAAGATCTTCTGAAGAAATCTCCATCCCTGGTCTCAAGCTGTACTATAAAGCAACTGTAATTAAAAACAAAAACAAAAACAAAAACAAACAAACAAAAACACTTCATGGTACAGGCATAGAAAGAGTGTATCTTTGGAATCTAATCAAAGACCCAGAAATAAACTCACACACCTATGGACACTTGATTTTTACAAAATAAAAGGCCAAAACCATACAGTGGAAAAAAAGATAACACCTTCAACAAATGGTGCATGTCTAACTGGATGTCTATATGTAGAAAAATGCAAATAGATGTATATTTTTCACCATGCACAAAATTCAAGTCCAAGTGAATCAAAGACATCAACATAAAACTGGATCCACTAAATCTAATAGAATAGAAAGTAAGGAAAAGCCTTGAATTTGTTGATACAGGAGATAACTCTTTGAACAGTGCACCAACAGTTCAAGCTCTAAGATCAACAATTAATAAATGGGACATCATGAAATTCAAAACTTCTGTAAAGCAAATGACACTGTCAGCAGAACAAAACAACAGATTACGGCCTGGGGAAAGATCTTCACCAACCCTATCTGACAAAGAGTTAATTTCCAAAATTATATAAGGAACTAAAGAAATTAAACACAAACAAACCAAATAATCCCATTTAAAATGGGGACTAGAACTAAACAGAGAATTCTCCTCAGAGGAATATCGAATGGTGGAGAAATGTTCCGTATCTTTTGTCATCAGGGAAATGAAAATCAAAATGGCACTGAGATTCCATCTTAGGTGTTTCAGAATGGCTAAGATCAAAAACTCAAGTGACAGCACACTCTGGCTAAGATGTGGAAAACGGAAAACACTCTTACTTTGGTGATGAGAGTGCAAACTTCTACAATCACTTTGGAAATTAACCTGGTGCTTTCTCAGAAAATTGGGAATAAATAGTGCTACCTCAAGACCCAAGTATACCACTCCTGGGCACATATGCAAAAGATGCTCCACAGTGCAAGGTCATTTGCCCAAGTATGATCATAGCTGCTTTATTTTTAATAGCCAGAATGTAGAAACAACCTAAATGTCCCTCAAACGAAGAATGAAAAAAGAAATTGTACATTTAGACAATGGAATACTACTCAGCTATGAAAAACAAAGAAATCATGAAATTTGCAGGCAAATAGTTGGAACTAGAAAAGATAATCCTGAATGAGGTAACGTAGACCCAGAAAAACACGCGTGGTATATACTTACTTATAAGCAGATTATTACCCATATAATACAGGATAACCATACTACAATCTACTGTCTTAAAGAAGCTAAATAACAAGGAGAACCCTAGGGAGGATGTTTAATTCTCATTCAGAAGGGCAAATAGAATAGACACTGGAAGATGTTGAAGAGAGGGAACAGGACAGGATGGGAACCTACCATGGATGTCCTCTGAATGACTCCACCCAACAGGGAATCAAAGCAGATGCTGAGACTCACGGGCAAACTTTGGGGCAGATCACAGGGACTCTTATGGAAGAGTTGGAAAATAGAAGGACCGGAAGGGGACAGGAGCTCCACAAGGAGACTAAGAGAGAAAACAAGTGTGTATCACGGGGGTCGGGGCGGGGGGACCTGCAGAGACTGATGCACTGACCAAGGTCCATGCATAGAGAGGACCTAGACCTTGCTCAAATATAGTTCATATTAGCTGGCACCAGAGTCCATGTCAGAGATAGCTCCTGCTCCCCTTACTATGGGCACCACACGTGGAGCAGGGACTGTCTCTGGCATGGAATCTGTTGCATTCTCTTGATCACATCTCTCAGGTGAGGCAGCTTTGCCAGGCCACAGAGAAAGAGGGTGCAGACAGTCCTGATGTGACTTGATAAGCTGGAGTCAGGTGGTAGGGGAAGAGGTATCCTCCTTTCTGAGGACTAGGGGAGGAGAGGAGGAGGCAATGGGAGGGAGGGTGTGACCAGGAGGAGATGAGGGAGCATGCTACAATGGGGTTGTAAGCTGAAGAAATTAAAAAAAAAATTTTTTTAAAAGTACACTCTTAATAGTAAAGCTAGGGACTCTTTGACGTTGACAACAAGAACAATTGCCCAAGTGTCATCGGCTGATGTGACTCCTTCAAGATGGGCCAGTGACTGACACAATGATTAATTTCCTTATCCTATTGTTGCCCTCGGCTTCCTTATATGATTTAATAAAAACATTAATGAGCAGATGTGGAACTTACAGATTTAAAGTAGAAGTGGCTGATTGTTTTTGTATATGAAAGTTTAATTTTGTGATTCTTTCAAGATTTTTATAAGACTACCTTTTAAGATAATTGAAACGCTCTTTGTAACCACACATTGTAGCCTGCCAGTAAATCAAAGCTGGCTGAGAAACTACCTTGTTTTCTCACACTTTTGTTAATATATAACATATTTGCTTAGTTACAAATGTATATGTGCTCTTGTGAAAATCTTGTTTTTCATGTTTATTTCTCACCCATAATACATAAAACGTTTGATCATGTGAGGATATTGGAGAACATGTTTTTCTTTCATATACTTATTGTAATCATTCACTTAAAGAGAAATATAATGTAACCACAATGTGACTTTTGTACTGCTTAAAAGATCTTGTGATATACAAGCTGTAGGAGAAATAATAAAGGTTGTTGGAACTCGCTATTTGGAGTTTGGTCCATCTATCAAATTTATGTACATATGTGTATATGTATGTGTGGAAGGTTGTTGGAACTTGGTCTTTGGCTATGTCTTTTCTCTCCTTTCATATTTTTTTTTAATACTTTGCAACTACCAGTGGAAACTCATGCTAGAGCCATTGGCTTCTCATTGTAGGTGTAAGGCCACACCAGGAAGCTACAAGCACTGGCCTAATGGCAGCAATTTAATTCTGGCCCCTCAGTTGGCACTATCAGTGGAAGCCTCTGTTGGCAACAATCAGTTCCAGCCTGGAAAGTTGCCCACAGAGAAAGTCTGTTGGGTGACCAGCCAGCTGTTGGATCTACACCCTGACTCAGTTTACCTTGTGGTGTCAACGCTAGTCTTCAAAAACTAATAGTAAAAATATCAATTCCATTTTGACTTAAAGGAGACATCATTGAAGTAAAAACAACTAACTGATCCCAACAGCGTTTACTTCTGTAGTTTTTTTATGCTTATTCTGATTTCATATGATTTGGGTTTTTTTTTTAACAGAAAAATCCTGAAATGGGGGGGGGGGGTCATTTTTACCTCAAAAAGGAAAGGGGCATTGCCATGCTACATAAATATTAACTAAATCAGTATATTTTAGCATTTCACTTTCTAGTCTTTACAGGGATATTGCTGCTCCCAAGATGGAAAAATATCTCATTGAAAAAGCGAAGTGCTCTATTGCTCAGTGAACTGTAAAAATGAAATTATAACTTTAGTGTTCAAAGATGTCCAAACAGAGACTTAATAGATTAATAACAGTTTCAATTACATCCTGTTATTCCAGTTGTATTTTGAATGAAATACAATAAAGCCTAAAATGAGTCAACCTGAGTTTTTGAGGGACAACATGGCAATCAACTGGAATTTCTTTTCCACCATGGAGCTAACATTATACCCATCTCTCATCCCGACAAAACCAGGTCCTCTTCTGCAAATGAGTACAGTCATTATAACATTTGCATGTTTGGAATTATTCCAGCTTGGATAATCAGATAGTTCACACTAAATTTTTTGAGCACTGTTTATCCTGATTAAGTTAGATCTAAGTTAAGTAACTCTTTGCCAACAGAATAAAATACCAGATGGTAAAATAATTACAAAATATAAAACCTACTATTAAAATATACTGGGCATCCATGTCTCTAAGATGTCTGCTTAGAGTGTGTGGCTCTTGTTTCTGAACTAGTCCTTCTCCACCTCCAGTGACAAGGGCCTAATATTATACATCTCTAATCAATCAATAATCTTCCTTATTTATTTTGTTGGACTGAATTTCAGTCAAGGATTTTTCCCATCGTTCATTTACAAATTAATAACAGCAAGATATAGTTCTTATTTTTGATAGAAAGAATATAGAACTGTATTGTTTAAACAGTAAAAAATTTATCATTTCATGACAAGCCTTGACATCTTTCCAAGGCAGTTATCTTCCACAAGATGCTTAGCGTTACAGGTGCCTTTATTCATGTGGACTCTCTCCTGTAGCATGTTCTTTCACAATGTTTGTGGAGGAGAAGAATGTTACCAAACACACTGATGTACATTGCTTCACATCTTGCATAACTTCTCAAAGTCAGAGCCCCACTAATTTCAAGGGGTGTGTTCCTGAAACTGGTGCAATGCAGAATCCTTACTAGGCAGTTGTAATACTTGCTACATCATCTAACCCAATACATTTGTTATAGCTCACCAGGGTAAAATTTAGATCAATGTCACAGTTTCAGTAAATAACAGAGATGGGATAGTGTTATTGCTCATTATTTTTCACTAATAATGTCATCAAATTAATGTGTCATGAAAAGTATGGCTCTTAAGCCGGTTTTATAACAGCAGAGTACACTTGAACATTCTTTAAAAACTATGTGGTGTGTGAGTGGCGGGAGGCGGGGGGGGGGGCGGGGGTACGGCTATGCCATGCTGTTAGAGGACAATTTGTGGAAATCTGTTCCTTCTTTCCACTGTGTGGGCCCAAGGAATAGAATTAAGGTTGTAAGGCTTAGCAACAATTACTGTTACCACTGAGCAATCTTACAGGCCCTGCTTTTATGGTTTTTGAATGTTTTAAAGCAAGAATCTCAAACCAGTTTCTTGAAGTGAGCATCATTTAAGATTGTGATAACTTTCATTGTCCCAGAATACTAATTTCACTCTCAAGCAATGGTGACTAAGTGTTATAAATTAATAAATTCATAGTTATTTACATAAAGACTATGACTCTTTTTAAAAGAGTTTTATTTATTTTTATGTGTGTGTGCATTAGAAGTATAGAGATACTTTGTTCAATCTGAAATTAAAAGGGGATAATTTCAGAAGGCATTAAATTCTTTAAAGAACTATTTAGACTTAGAACATCCAGAACACATGGGCTAACTGGACCTGAATGCTTACATGTATTAACAACAAAGCAGTGTCATGGGGGCCAGACGTAGAACTGTGGTCCTTGGGCTGTATTTTGTGGGATCTGAGGGAAGCCCTCATTAAGATACTAGAGTTAGATGTTTTTAGGTCTAGATAGGTGTTCTAAGTTGATAATGACAATATGTGATGGAGATTGATTTACGTTCAGAAATTTAGATGCACCAAGATAGGAAAGATGTCTTCTTCAAGGCTGTCAAATACAAATAGAAAAAAATAAAACACTAAGAATGTAACATTTATATAATTCCTGATTGTGTCACAGTTCTCCTTACCATATGTAATCCTTTACATATATCTGTAATAATATAAACTTATATGTACAAGAATAAAATAATTTTTTAAATATAATAAAAAAGAAAAAATCAAAGTGAAAAAACAAAGTAGAGTCATTGTTTAAACAATCCTCTGTCACTCTACAGAAACAAAAACAGGTATACAAATGATGCTCATTGCTTGATCACATTGATCGATGCTATTAACTTTTACTAAGAACCTTTTAAAGTCAAAAGTAAAACCACAACAGATACACATTTCTCAAGAATTATCTGCAGGGAAAAAAAAAAGAGTCATTCCATGTAACAATAACATGTGTACAACAGCAAGCCTGTACTGTCCTCAACTGTCGAGGCATCTGAAAAGCAGAAATGTTAAAGAAGTGCACTTGGGATGGGCTTGCCACCAGACTACCCCTGTCCTGCCAGAGTCTCAGACCTTGAAGTTCCATAAAAGTCTGAAGGAAATGAAACATTTTTATGTTTTGTACTCTTTGCATAACAATGGTTTTGATATCCAAGCCTGTGATGGCTAAGTTTGATTTTTAACTTGATGGAATCTGGAAGCTTCTAAGAGGCATGCCTCAGGACAGATATACCGGGACACTTCCCAGAGGCTTAAATGAAGGAAATGCTTTCTCACCACTACAGTATCTGAATAGAGAAAATCAGGTTATAAGGGCATTTTTATAGTCTTTTGAAGGTTACTTCAATTTGGGTTTTTAAGAAAGCCCCATTTAGTATCTACCTTGCAATTCCCTACTCCAGCATTTTCTTATTGGAAAAGTTTAGACTTTATTTATACTCAGTGTTTCAGTTCTGTGCTTAGAGAAAATAAAATCAATATGACGTGTGAAAGAAAAAATGCATTAGACCAATTAAAGAGCAAAGAAATGCTTCAATACAGTCAGTGCAGGAGGAAAATAGATGGAACTCGGTTGTCCTGAAACAAAGAACTGTGCAGGGTTTAAGTGGAGGTGAGCTACTGGTAACCCTTGGAAAATATCAAGATAAAGGTGCTAGGGTGAACCTGTTCAATGGTCACAGGGTTATCAACATTTATTGACTGTCATTCATCAAAGAAGTCTAACAACTTTCTTCCTCTTATAATCTTTGCTGATGAAATTCCAAAAGAACAGCTTCAGGTCCTTGAAGATTTCTCCATTACAGAAATGTATATATCTCTCTTCCTTCGGCTGTCATTTCTCTAAAGCACTTCAGATAGTAATAGGACTCCATGCTCACTTCTCTCCATGTTGGGATTTTCTCTGCCTTGGTCAGATTCACATCTTGTACATGCTGTCACAGTGTCTGTTAATTTATATGTGCAGCTGCTCTGATGTGTACAGAAAACCGTGTTCTGTTGTAGCCCTCCATCACCTCTGGCTCTTACAGTATTTTCTTTCTTTTTTTTTTTTCTTACAGTATTTCCAATCCCTCTACCCACTAGGCTCTGATCCTTGAAAGGATGGGGTATAATGTAGACATTCCTTTTTTAAATGAGCATTCCACTGCCACTCACTATCTATACTTTGGCCACTTTTGGGCCTCTCAGTTAATAGCCATCTATAAAAAGAAGCTTCTCTGATAAGGAATGAGAAATGAGAAATGCACTCATCAACGATTGCAAGAAGTTACTAGAAGTCTGATAAATACTGTGTCCCAATAGCAGAACAATAGTAGACTCCCCCTAGGGATTGTGATCCCTTTAGCCATAGGTTATTGGCTCTAATAACTGTGCCAGTCCATTTTTGGACTGGGCCTTTTATCCAATCAGAAAGTGGGTGGTTACATTCATGACACTGGTGTCATTATTTCTTTTGCTTAAAATATGTAAATTTGAGGCAAACCAATTTGTACAGACAATTCCAGAAGCAATGTGTTGATAAAAAATTATTAGTATTATTATTATTAATAATATTATTATTATTATTATCATTATCATTATTATTATATGTTATTATATAAATATATTATAATAACTGTGGTTGTTGTTATACACATATAGAATTTATGAAGCTGAGTTTCAGGACATTCAACATATTATACTGCAAGTCTTCTCCTATGTCTTTTTCATATAATTGTATTCTACAGTCCTGGTAAGGGAAAATATTTGAAGCACACAAGTGCCTAGATTTATTTATTTTAATCCAGTTTAGAAATATTAAATTCTTTCAATATTGATATGGTGAACTATTGACAAATGACAAGGGTAATTCTTTGTTACTAACTAGTATAAATTAGAAGACGCATTCTGCTATTGTAACTCAGATGTTGCCACAACCCTGTTTTTTCCCCTCACTTCCTCTCTTCATCCCTTTCTTCTTTCCTTCCTTCTATCTTTTCCATCCTTAGTTCTTTCTTTCTTCCCTTTCTTTTCTTTGTTTCTTCCTTTTAAAACTGACATTAGCAGCATCGTAGTCCAGTAACAGAACATGACTTAAAGGATATAAGTGTGTCAACAGCTGACTTGAAGCTTTACAGATCAGAGAAAAAGAACTCTTGGTGGAAACAAACAGCTAACAGTCCCAGATAGTAGAGCAGAAAGTGAACCACCGTGTCCTGATGTAATAGTATTATTATAAAATAAATAAAGGCTTAACTGAAGGGGATAGACTACAGCAATATACTTGATATTTGTCTCTAAAACATACTGTAAGATACATCTTGAAACCTGAGATAGAAAAGGCTCTGCTGGATGAAGGCATAAAATCAATAAACCCACAGTACTTACCATTTTTAACGCAAGTTGGAACTCCAAGAATTTGCTGTCAGAGTGAGAAAAGATTCCTGTGTTTTAAAGGTTGTATTGAGTGCCCGAGGGCAGTGGAAACAGAAACATATTATTTCAAATTGTTTACTTTCTTTATAATATGGTGATCATAAATTAAATTCAAAAATGCTACCACAATCTATAGTTGAAAGGAGAAGTTGATACAAGCTCCCATCCCTAACCCAGAAAGCTAGCTTCAACTGATAACCACTTGCAAATTAAAGTTTAACTTTCTCTAAGGGAGTCTCACTGGGGAAACAAAGGATTCTTTAAGGTAGTCTGCATGCCCAGCAGTAGATGACCAACAAAAAACACACCCAATGGCATCTTTGGAGGTTCCTTGTCTCATAATGCCATGCCAGGCCTATTTTTTTTTTTTTTTTGTTTCTTATTTTTTATTTTATTTTATTTATATTTTTTCTATGGCTTCCAGATTAGTATTTTTGTGGGATTCCTGAATGTGCAAACAAGTGAGTCTGCTTTTTTTTCTTGGGCTCTTTTCTTTCTGGTTTGTTGTTGTTGTTTTGTGTTGTTTTGTTTTGTTTTTTGTTTCATTTTTGTTTGGTTGGTTGTTTTTTGTTTGTTTGGGTCCTATTCCAATGTGTTAGTTTCTGGTTATCTTATATTTATTCTATGTTCTGTTATTTTATTTTGTCATTAACCCTTAGAGGCCTGTTATTTTCTAATAAGAGACAGAAAGAGAGTGTATGTGGATGGGAGGAAAGATGGGGAGAAACTAGGAGAGGGAGAGGAGGGGAATTGTAATAAGGATATATTACATAAGAAAAAAAGCTATTTTCAGTAATAGAAAAAATTTAAAGAATCCTAATAAATCTCTGAAGCATTACTACAAAATAAAATCAGTCTAACAGGCAAAGCAACCTTCCCTCTAATAAACAACCTCAAAGAAGAAAAACTACCATGTACTTGAATGTGATTTCTAAACCGACAATTTAAAAAGCGCCACTGTTCCAGGGACTACAGAGTATAGAAGGAAAAATGCCTTCAAAGGCATCAAAGATCCAGTAGCTGAACATCTGTTTGATATCATTTCACAGGTAAGTCCTATGCCGTACTGGCCAGATACTAAGGTCAGCCATAAGAAAGCCATTTTCATTCAAGTGCCTTCTCAGTTTAATTTGGCATGGAAGATGATCAGAACACATACCCTCAAAGCAATCTATATGTGGCAAAGGAATAAAATGACCTGGGCCAATATCCCAGCTTATGTATTTCTCCACTCAGTATCCATCCTTCAACTCTTAAGTGCCCATCACTGCACAAACGCGCACAATAATTCTGTGCTGCCACAAAAGCTGCGTGTGGTCTGAAGAAATGTAAGCCGGCCTCCTGTGGTGTTTATGAATAACTTATTCCTTCTGTCGCTTAAAATGCTTAATATTCAGACAAAGCCAATTTAGTCAGACAAAAGTTGTACTGGCCAAATAATGTTTTTTTTTTTAAAAAACACTCCTCAACATATGGAAAATGAATCTGAGAGCAATTGTGACAGTTGCTTGTTTGTAGATTTATCAGCAGCATCCAACACAATAAACCACCTAAACCCATGTGACAAATTCTGCAATATGACAAACGACAGTCGTTCTATAGAGGTCACCTGACGAGTTTTTAAACGAAGAATAGGGCAATAGCTTGAGCTATCAGAAAGAAAGGGGAAAAGGAAATTTATACTCTTTCCTTCTTCCTTTTCTCATTATTCTTCCTTTCACTAATTTTTGACCTGTTGTTTTTCTCATTTCTTTTGTATTTTTTAATACCTTTATTTATAACAGTAGTGTAGTCAGGGCAGAATTTTAACACTTTTAGATGTTCTTACATAGTCAAAGAAGAATTATGTTGGTAAATCAACAAAGCAACTTAACACTGTTTATGGAAGAATCTTGATTGTAAGATTTTTTTAAAAGAAAAGACATGAGTGAGGTTTATTGATACATCAGTCACAAACATAAACTATGTCAAGTCCCAACAGAGATCCTGTAATATTCTTTTTCTAAATTATCACAGGCTGCTTGGTGAGGAGTTTCATCTAGTATAAAACCACTTCTGGTTTGGCTTTTAATGAACTTTCTAGATAAAAGGAAAGTTCCACATTTGAGGGGCTCCTTGACAGTCACTTGTATATTATAATTACAGGAGATGCCTTCAGAGCTTGGAATTAGTCGGAAGAAACCAAGAGAGTGTTCTATATGTACTGACACAGAAAGGTCTATGTGTGTGTGTGTGTGTGCATTTGTGTGTGTGTAAATGTGTGCATTCATGTGTGTCTGTGTGTGTGTGTGTGAGGGGGGGTGTTTAGGGTTAATCCTGAGTGCATCCTGTGTGACATATCAGAGCCATGTCTGTAAAGACATTTTTCTACAGCATTAACAGTTCATACAAATTCAAGCAAGAGACAGGGTGGGGTGACTTGCTATAATTCAGCTTAGCAATTGGCCCAAATGATAAATTTAATAAAATACAATATTCCATCAAATTAACATGAAAAGTAATACATATTCCTGGATTTCGATTTTAAAGCTAAATTTTAAAATGCAATTAATTTTTTCTTTATTTTTTTGCAGTTTTCTCAATAGCTTTATAACTTAGAAAAAATTGGCAGAGGAGAAGGAAGTAGAAAACTAAAATACCATCTTAAACATAAACACACAGAGAACACTATCAAGTACACAGGCTTAGAGCCACAGTCACAGAAGGCCCCGGTAGACATGGTGAAGGATGGGCAGACTCTAAGCCAAGAGAAATATGTCGGCCACATAAATTCCAGGAGATTCTTAGGTTATTTATTGCCATATTCTAGAGTGCTTGGCTGAGAATCACAGCCTGACGGGGCTGGAGAGGTGGCTCACCAGTTAAGAGCATTTGTTGCTTTGTCCAGCCCCTGAGTCAAGAGGATAACACATACCTGTAACTAACTGCCAGGGCTCTGACACTCCTCTCTGGCCTCAGAGGGCTCTCTCACACACATGGCATGCACACATCAAGACACACACACACACACACACACACACACACACACACACACACAAATGACAAATAAGTAAATAAATAAAGGCAAATAAATTTACACCCTCAATAATTTGAAGCAGAACTAAATCAGCCCTTAAGCTCTGGCACTTAAGAATAAGGACCTTACTTCCTGCCACTTGATTTTTCACTAACTTTCTGTTCAGGCTCTCTTGAACATTGTGAGGCATCTAGGAACTTGGGGAACCCACTATTATAAAAATCAATGTTCACAGATACCTGTTAAATTTTAAATATGCCTTAAACACTGGAGCTGGACAGAAACTAACCCCTAAGTTCCCAGCCCCACAATCCATGCCACTTGGTTTAATTATTCCTATCTGGGCTATTTCCCATCCAAAATCCCATAAACACGTGCACATGTTTCATCTGGCCTGCTTCTCTCCCTTCACCAACCCTCAGAGCAAGCTCTTCCTGGCCACATGCTTCTAGTACATGCTTACTCCGTGGTTACTCTGCTTTCTTTCTCCTCCTGTCCTGCACCTGTCCTCCTCTTCTCTCTCCCTCCTCTGATCCATCTGTCCTCCAAGCCCATGAACCTCAGCTCCATCTACCTCTCTTCTGCCCAAGCCAAGAGTAGGCATTTTATTGGCCAATCAGGGATAATTTTGAAGTCAGGTTCCATAGCATTGTTTTGTATAAGTAAGGGTTTGCTTATAAAACAGGAAAGATCACTGGGAACAAGCAATTACTCGTAATTAAATACAAAGCACCAAACCATGCTGCAACATCACACCTCAGGTAAAGCTCCTTGACCATGATAGCGCTATCCATTTCTCCCCTCCTCTCTCAAGCACTCCCGTTCTACTCCTTTCCGGAGCCCCAGTCAAAGCCACGAGACACACAGAGGGTAAAAGGCACTTAGTTCTTAGGTTGCCCATTGCTCTTCACTGTGTCATAAAGTTAACCTCTGAACCAGTGTATCCTTCAAAGTCAAAGTCCATTTTCTGTTACTTGTTTGCTAGACTTCATTTGGCTAAACCTGGTAGACTGTACCTAGACACTCTGCCCCCGAGACATTCTGGTAGCTTCAGGGCTTCCTCTCTGGAGCTGTGGCTGTTCCCCAATAGTGCAGGTGTAACTGTGAACCTGTGTTTCTTGCTCACCACAGGAAGAAGCTAATGACTCAAGTACAACGTCTGGAGAGGTGGAAAGAAGTTTATCCAAAAAGTCAGCCAACTTGGGCTGGAGAGATGGCTGAGAGATTAAGAGCACTGACTGCTCTTTCGGACGTCCTGAGTTCAATTCCCATCAACCACATATTGGCTCACAACCACCTGTAATGTAACCTGATGCCCTTTTCTGGCTTGCAGATGTATATGTAGATCATTGTATAAATAATCAATAAGTAAACCTTTAAAAAAACAAAACAAAAAAGAAAGAAAGAAAGTCAGCCAATCAAACAAGATTGCTGCTGCTACAGATCAATCTAAAGAACAAAGGCACAGGGATTATAGAAGGAGCAATAGGGGGCATGTGAAAATAGGCAGGCGCCATGGTAGATAGACATTTGGGATGGTCGGCTATTATCTGTAGTTCCAAAGGTACTGTAGGTGTTTATAAATGCCACAGATTAGAATGTACTATGAGCCATGTCTTGTCTGATCTCTTTTCCCTGTAATGCGTAACTCTGTGTTTACCATCTACAGCTAAGCCAATGGACTTATTTAGGTTCATCATTGGTCGGAAGAGTAGTCACAGGGGGCATGGCTTGTCATCCTGCCTTTCATTCTCCTCCTCCATGCTTCTACTCATCTCAGGAAGAATTTGCCCTTTGCTCAGAAAGTTTCTTCCCAGGACTTTGAGATACAGCGGCCGTTCCATAAAACCCTGCCTTAGTCTGACTATTTCAGGACTACACATTTTGGAGAAGGAGGTATATTCTTTTGTGTTTGTGTGAAAATTCTGTAGGTGTCTGTTTGGTCCATTTGATTCACGGCATCTGTTAGAGTCATCATTTGTCTATTTAGTTTTTATTTTCATTGACCTGTCCTTTGGTGAGAGTGGAGTGCTGAAGCCTCCCACTATTTCTCTGGGGAGGCTGATATGTTGTGTAAGTTTTTCAATATTTCCTTAACAATTGTGGGTACCCTTGTATTTGGGACATAGATATTCAGAATTGAAATGTCATCGTTTTGAATGTTCTTTTGATAGTATAAAATATCCTTTCTCCTCTCTTTTGATTAATTTTATTTGAAAGTCTATTTTACTAGATATTAGAATAGCTAGTCCAGTTTGTTTCTTGGATTAGTTTGCTTGGGAAACCTTTTTTCATTATTTCATTTATTTTCATTATTTCAGTATTGTTGGGGATGGTAGGCCATATGGCCAATGTTCAGCCATCTTGTCAGAACCTAGGTTTCTATTTGTCCAGCAGTCTGTCATTTACCAGAAACCAGCTGATCCTGTTGTGGCTCAACAGTCAGACTAAAGATAAGATTTAGACAGAGCCACCCTGTTGTAGTTTAGCAGTTAGATTAGATAAAGATAGCAAACTATTCGGTGTGGCAGAATGTTGTGACCTGCTTGAAATTCCTCAGATCTTCTGACCAGGTCCCCTTGATGGGGAGGCCTGGTGAAACTCAGAGGAAGAATAACAGGAAACCAAGAAGAGACTCGATACCCTATGAGCATATACAGGGGGAGGAGGTCCCCCTCAGTCACAGACATAGGGGAGGGGAGTAGAGGGGAAGCGGGAGGGAGGGAGGAATGGGAGGATACAAGGGATGGGCTAACAATTGAGATGTAATATAAATAAATTGATTTTAAAAAAAGAGATAGCCTGCAGCTGGGTTGCCATAGCAATATGCTCTCTTGCCCTCTGCCTTATAAAAACTCTGTGAAATTTTTCAATAAACAGGGCTTGATCAGAATCCAGACTTGCCCTCATTTCTTTGTGTCTCCTGTGCCCCCACTTGTCTGGCCCCTCCACAGGTACCCATTGCAGTCCCTGCAGGCCGGGTCAGAGTATAGTAGTCTAGACTGGAATCTGTGGTTTCTTAGAGTTTGCAAGACCTCTTGCCAGGCCTTTCTGGCTTTTATGGTCTCTGCTTAGATGTTGGGTTTTATTCTGATAGGTTTACCATATATGTTACTTGGCTGTTTGCCCTTGCAACTTTTAATATTCTTTTCTTTTTTCTGTACATTTATTTTTTTTGACTAATGTGGCAGGAGGATATTCTTTTTTGGTATAACCTATTTGGTGTTCTGTAGACCTCTTGTATTCTTATAGGCATCTCTTTCTTAAGACTGAGAAAATTCTCTTCTATGATTTTGTTTAAAATATTTTCTGAGCTTTGGTGCCAGGAATCTTCTCTTTCTTCTATTCCCATAATTCAAGGTTTCATCATTTCATGGTGTCTTTGGTTTCTTGGATTTTGGGGGGGGGGTGGTGGTCAGGAATGCTTTAGCATTAACAGTCACTTCGCCGGATGCATCAGTTTTTCCCATTGTGTCTTCTACACCTGAGATATTTTCCTCCATCTCTTGTATTCTGTTGGTTATGCTTACCTTTGTAGTTTCTGTTTTCATCTCTAAATTCTTCCTATATAGTATTTCCTCAGTTTGTACTTTTCGTTATTGTTTCTATTTTCATTCTCAGATATCAAATCATTTTATTGATTTCCTTCATCTGTTTGTATTTTACTGAAATTCTAACAGTAATTTATTCATTTCCTCTCTCAAGGCTTCATACTGTTTGCCTGTACCTTCTTGTATTTCTTTTTTGTTGGTGGTGCGGTGCTAGGGAGGAAATGATTTATTTCACTTGCAGTTATATATAACAGTTAATCTTTAAAAGCAATGAGGACAGGAACTGAAGCAGGATAGGAAGGAACTTGGAGGCAAGATCTGACGCACAGGCCATGGACAAGTGCTGTTTACTGCTTGCTTAGACTACTTTCTTGTAGAAGCCAGAACCATTAGCCCAGGGATGGCACCATTCACAATGGGTTGGTTTCTCCTCCATCAATCACTAATTAAGAAAATGCCTTATTTATCCATTTCCTATATGTTTATTTTCCTAACTGTAGCTTTAATGTCATTTTCTTGTGTTTCAGTTGTATTAGGGGATCCTGGGGTGCTTGCCATAGGACAAATGGGTTCTGACAATGCCATATTGCTCTGGCTTTTGTTGATTGTGCCCTTATGCTGGCCTTTAGCCATCTGGCTGTCTATAACAATTGTTGGTAGAACCTGTTGCTGTCTGGAGTTGTCCAGGGTGTGCAAAGAGCCCTGGACAGGAAGCTAGATCTTCCTGCTGGTCCCCTCCTTAGATTAGTGGGAATGGCCTTGAACTGACAGGTAATTCTCAGGGACTTGTAAGCTGTTCTCCTTACCTGTATGACCTGGGGACCAAGTGGACTCTTCAGGAGCACTCAGATCCTCCTCTTGCCAAGGGAAGTCCTGGAGTCAGATGCCCCACTACTGGCTTTTTTGCTCTAAGACTAATGAGCTCCTGCTGCCCAGACCCTGTGCTCAGACACTGTGCTCACTGAACACAGCCTTTTTGGAGTACCTGTGAGCTCAGAGGACAGGTTTAGCTTTGGAGCATTGGCTGTTTTGATGTTCTTCCTGCACATCTCCCAACAATTAAAAACCAGAAATTTAAAGCTATACAAGGAACTTTAATTCAACTTCATTCTGTCTTTCTTTCATGAATATTCCATAGGTATACTAAGGTCATGTTACTATTAATTTTCTTTTGACTTAGATTATCATACCAAGTTAATTGCTCATTGAATGTCTATTTTACTTTAGAAGTGCCTACCTCATTTTTACCACACTAATTATTTTTACATGGCATTTTCTTACCAATTGCCAAATGTGTCAATTCTACTTGTTTAATAATTTCTTTTTTCCCTGTTAATTTTAATTGTTTTTGATATGTAACTTTAAGCTTTTATTTATAGATGGATTTTAATAGTTTATTTTACAGTGCTATTAGATCATTAATGAAGAAATTAGAGGCATAAACAAATATGCTTTCGAATCTCATAGAGATTGCATAACAAGTGATAAATAAAAGTTGCAGGTTAAACTAACCTTAAGTACCTCTTTAATTATCTACACAGCAACAAGAGCTTGCTTAACAGATTGCTCCTGTTTAATTGGGTATAACCCACAGTGCCAGTGGTCTTTGGTAGGCACAGTGAAAAATCTGAACTGTTGCCAAATAAATTGCTGAAGAAAATAAGCATTTATACTTTTAAGTCAACGAAGTGTTTTAGTTTCTTTTCTAATGCCGTGATTAAATACCTGGGCAAAAGCAACTGAAGTGAAGTGCCTAACACTCTCTGAGGGCTTACAGGTGAGCATACTGGGGAAACTATGTTGGCAGAAGCATGAGATGGCTTGTCTAAATGCATCTTCATTCCTGAAGGAGAGAAAGAAGAGGAAGTGAGGTTAGGCAAAGAAATTTTTTGAAGACTACCCACAGTGATGTACTTTCTTTAGTAAAGCTCCACATTCTGAAGATTCTATATCCTCCACAAATCATACCACCAGTAGAACCAAGTTTTCATGTACATGAATTTATGAGGGACATTTTACATTCCACAATTATAATTGGACCTTCCACAATCAAAGACTGACTTAGAAAAGAAAATAGAATTGGCACAAACTGATATATTTTGTTCATCATAACGAACAGAAGATTAAGTCTAGGATAGTAGGTCCTGGTTCCAATAGAGAATATAAGAATTGAATTTGTGTGTGTGTGTGTGTGTGTGTGTGTGTGTGTGTGTGTGTGTGTGTGTGTGTAAGAGTTAAATATTTAATTCGAAAGGAATGCAATACATGTGAATGGTTTAAGGTTGATAGAGGCATGTTTCACAGTTCATTTGGGTCCAGAGAAAAGCATCCTGAGTAGACTGTCCAATATGTGCTTTGTGTGACTGATCTGAGAATAGTGACCAGGGAGAATTGATTGTCCTCTTCTGGATTACAGCACAAAGTTACCACTCATGAGAATCATGCCAGGTGAGCCTCATAGATCACGATTAATATTCATGATTACACCAAAGTAAACACATTTCATTTTTCTATGTATCCAATAAATGTGTATTCAGAGGGATGATTTATACACCATTAGATAATGATGACTGATACAGAAGTAATTTTTCTCTATATTATTTCAATGGTGCTTGCTATCATATCAGTAATGAAGATCAAGGGGGACATGTTGGAAGATTACATCTGACATACTGGGTATTATTTTATTCAAATTTCATCATATTTTACTTCAGCAGATGAAATGAATAGAGTAATATTATAAGATGATAAGGCAAATGACACTTTCTCCTGCCTTTGTCCTTGTCATTTTTAAAGAATTTATGACCCCTGGTTTTAGATATTACTTTCTATTTGAATGAGGAACCATCTGTTGCCATGTCTTCATTTCAGATTTTTGCTTCAGTTATGTTATAAAATGCAATGAACTTGGTTACCTACATTAGTGAGCTTTATTTCAATATCCATTCAGCAGGGAAGCTATCTTCCTGATGTAGTCCACCAATTTGGGGGTTTAAGAACAATCTATTTTTTTCCACATTTTTCATTGATAGCCCATATTTACTGTCAGAGATCTTATCTACTCTAACTAATTTTTGTGTTTGGAACACTTTATTTTACTACTGGATATGCCTTGGAATGTACCATTGTACAATAATTAGATAAATGACATTGTCATCAGGATTTACATGGTCTTTAATTTGAAACTTCTGAATATATTTTAAATAAATATTTACCATCACACATCAGGGTTCTATTATTGATGATAGAGTATGAACTTTGGTCATATGTTTAATGATTTAAATGTGATCATTCACCATTATTTACCACAAGAGTTGTGTGTTTTTCTTTACATGTGAGAATATTCCATGAGTTCCTACTCTCAAAATAAATCCCAATGTAAGATGAAAGAAAAAATGTTACATTTCGGGTATGCTAATTCTTATTTTACATGTTTATAGGGTATACACATTTTCTTTTGTCTTAAACATGGCTCCACATTGGAAGAAATAATTAATGCTGGTTGATTACGACTGGAATGATTTTTGTATCTTGTCTAGCTGATGTATCAGAAAACAGTTTTTATTTAAAATAGATTCACTTATTTTATAACAAGCTTGGGGCTGACCTTATTAGACATGAGGATGCAGTGAGATGCCATGGAACGAGATGGCGGAAATGCTATTGTTAATCTGTCATTCAAGTGAGGCATGAAAGTCCCTCACTTCCTGTCCTACTCATCCCTGTGTGTTGCAGACCACTGCCATGTACCATCTCCTCAACACCTCCACTGTTATCATGTTTGAGCAGGAGCTTTGCTTTCTTTCTCCATCCTTGGAAAATGGAGCCTCTTACTCTGCTGGTCTCAGGATGTCCCTTGACTCTTAGTGTGACTTCCCATTATCTATTAGATGATGTCCCTACTCTTCAGCTTGACTTTCTTTCAGGCACCCTACACGCAGTTACCTCTCACTGCTTCTCTGCGTCATCCTGTATTCACACTGTTCCATGACCTGGGCTCCTCCATTATCTGACCTGTTAAGAGATGCCAGCTCAAACAAAGGTAGTGAAAAAACATTCTCTGAAAACTTTCAGAGCATTCCAGGAACAAAATAATGTTTGTCTCAAATCTCAACATATTGCACTCCAGAATGATTTTAACATTGGTGAATTCTAACATTAGTTCCTTGAGTTGGTGGATTATACCACACAATGCCTAATGGTATAACTACCTTAGGTTTGCATGCAGTAGATATATTAAAAATGTAAGTTAAAATTTATCTGTCTTTCTCACATGGTATATACTCACTTATAATTGGACACTAGCCCAAAAGGGATGTGCTATGAAAGTCTTCATTTTCCAGGAGATTGGAAAGTATGGCAAAATGGGCAAAGAGAAGGATACAGAGGGTCCTAGAAACCTACAAGAAGAACATCAAGATATGCAGATCTGGACCCAGGCAGGGTCTGCTCAAACTACTGCACCAACCAAGAACAATACATGCAGTAAGTACATTGAGTCCCTATTCAGATCTGGACAATGACAAGACATTCTCCACAGTTGTGTGAGAGCAGGGACTTACTCTGACATGAACTCTGGTGCCCCATATTTGACCACTTCTCCTTGGTGGGGAGGCCTGGTGGCACTCAGTAGGGATAAGCAGGCTACCAGGATGAGACTTGATAGGCTGTGACCGTATGGTGGGGGAGGAGTCCCCTTCTGTCACAGACCTAGGGGAGGGGAATAGGGTGAACTAGGAAGGGAGGGAGGAATGGGAGGATACAAGTGAGGGGATAACAATTGAGATGTAATCTGAATAAATCAATTAAATAAAAAAATTATCTGTCTATTATCTGTCTTTGACAGAACCAGATGTGTGTCTGAATGATCGGGACTGGATGTGTTTTTGTTTTGAAGGGTCATGGAAGATAAAAGTGTGAATGAACCACATTCATGGCTTTATTATGAGTAAGTTCACAGTGAATAAGATACATATTCAAAATTTACCTCAATCAGTCACATGCTGAAATTTGTTGAGATAAATTTAATTATACAAAGAAAAAAAAATCAACGGATTGAATGAATTAAAAGTTTATGATGTGGATGAATATAAATAGACTTTTATGCCTTTTTATATTTATGTTTTTGTCACTTAACTCATAGTTCACGTCACAGACACATGTACTCACTGTTTTCTCAGAAAGTATAAGAAGCATCATAAATATCTCTTTGTGGCCCGTGGGTCCTTTTATCCCATTTTATAGTTATATATGCACTTGCTTTGTCATCTGTAGTGGATGATAAAAATCTCCACTGTCTATAAGTACTTTTCTTTCTGCTCATTCTCTTACAGTATGGCATGAACCAGTGGTCAATGTGTTTTTCAGTAAGATTGTTTCCCTGTTTCACTGCTAGCTTTTTTTTTTTTATTATTAATTTATTCTTGTTACATCTCAATGTTTATTCCATCCCTTGTATCCTCCCATTCCTCCCCCCCCCCATTTTCCCATTATTCCCCTCCCCTATGACTGTTCCTGAGGGGGATCACCTCCCCCTGTATATTCTCATAGGGTATCAAGTCTCTTCTTGGCTACCAGCTGTCCTTCCTCTGAGTGCCACCAGGTCTCCCCCTCCAGGGGACATGATCAAATGTGAGGCACCAGAGTACGTGAGAAAGTCATATCACATTCTCCACTCAACTGTGGAGAATAGTCTGACCATTGGCTAGATCTGGGAAGGGGTTTAAAGTTTACCTCCTGTATTGTCCTTGTCTGGTGCCTTAGTTTGAGCGGGACCCCTGGGCCCAAATCTGCCTATCATACTGTTCTACTTGTAGATTTCTAGGACCCTCTGTATCTCAGCTATTAAAAACAAGGAATTCCCGAAATTTGTGGATAAATGGATTGAGCTAGAAATGATCATAATGAGTGAGTTAACCCAGAAGCAGAAAGAATCAAATGGTATATACTCACTTATATCTGCATACTAGCCCAAGGGGCATGTCCCACGAAAGCCTTCACCTACCAGGAAACTGGGACAGAGGGGAAGGCATCCTATTGGGACTCTAAATGAGAGACGCATAGGAGAATAGCACTGCTAGCTTTTTGTTGTTGTTATTTTACTATTATTATTTCCTGCATCTTACTTTCTCTCAGAACAGGCTGTTTTTTACTCTTTTCATTTTCTCCAGATATTCATGTCAGAGAACAGAAGGACACCATGTCCATGTAATAGCCTGTCAATGCTGCTAAAGACATATATATGAATTCTCAAATTCTTACATCAGTCATAGCTCTGAGAATGTTGGCTGCTCTTCATTAAAATTTCAGCTGTCCTGTGGTAAAAATCCCAGTCAAGTTCCATGTGGGTTAGGCTTAGTGGCTAAGAGGTCATCGACCTTTGAGGTTATTGTCTACTCAAGTTAAGAACACTGATTTTCTTCAAAAATGAGGCATTTATAATGCTCTATAATACTTATTGTTGTCACCACGTTTGAAGAATTAATGTCCACTACAGATGCTCACCTTGACCTTACAAAGGTTCTTCAACATCCCAGAGATCATTGTCTGTGTTTGTGGAAGGAGTTTTCTTTATTGTGCTATGCACAATACAAACATTGCAGAATAAAAAAAAAAAAAAATGTCATTGTCAAACTGTGTAATCTAAAGTGCAAAAGAAGCATCTTTTCATTTATGGTGTTTGACATCAGAATTTTGGTATCGTGTATGCTGGGCAAGAAAGTTCCCACTGAGACATCTCTCCAGTCCCTAAAGTGAAAAAGAAATAAAAGCTTTTTTTTTTAAATAAGATAAAATACATTAAAGGAATCACTTTAAGGAATTATATTAAATAAAAACATGCTTTGACTAGAACACATACATGAACAAAAAGGCATAAACAGTAGTAATTAAGTAGTTCACTCTATTATTAGGGAGTCAGTAGAGAACAAATTACATTTTTTTTTTATTCCAACATAATTATATTTGACTAGAAAGCACAACTACCTTTTAACTTTACACAACATATCATAAGTAAGAACATCATAGTGCTTGTTTTATAGAACTATAAAATTTTAAAGTAATTTCTCAAAACAGTGATTTTCTAAATATTACAATATATGTACTATTAAAGAGAATTCACCAATACACAGGTAATTACCACACTGAGCTTCCCATTGGAACAGAATATGCTGTGCTTTCAGCTACCCTCATGCACTAGAAGTCATGTCAATCATGCCAACTATGATTATCACCAGAACCCAAATACTACACAATAATTAGATTAGTGAGTTTGTAGAAAAGAAAAAGAATCAATACAGGAAGTACATGAGGCAATCTCTCCTGAACATTTTCAATTATTATAATAAAACATATGAGATAATAAATTTAAAATGGAAAAAAATGTTCATTTGGGTTTACAGTTTTGGAAGTCCAGTGCTTTCTTGGTTGTCTCTGTTGCTTTCGGATATGTGATGAAGGGTTACATCATGTTATATGCTCCTTCATGGTGGCCTGGAGGAAAATAAGAAGAGCCAAAGACTAAATGTAACCTTGAAGTTCATGTGCATAGTAACCTTAGGGTTTCAAGAAGAGGAGCACACGCTCTTAACTGCTGAGCTATCCCATAAACCCATGTGCTGTGTCTCCTTAATTACCTGACTTAGGTAATTTAGGAAATCATGCTCATCCAGAAGATCAAGACATTAATGCCTGTTTAGGTGTGTGGTGCATTTATTGTAATTCTAATAAGAAAATAATTTGTTAGAATTTGTTTGTTACTTTTAAAAATTATTTTCTCACTTTATTTTGTCCTCATATATTTTTAAACTGGGGAACTTGAGTAAAATGAAGTAGCATTGAATGTAGAAGAATGCAAGAAAAATCTTGAGAAAAAACCATATACATGGCTACTTATTGCATATTTAACATTCAATATTACAGGAATTAAAAAAATATTGATACTAGTGAATACTAAGATTGCCAGGACATAAGAAAGATGTCAGAAATTCAAGCACATTCATGGATTTATGCAGTAGAGACTACAATCAACTTCAAGGCAGATGAAACTCTTGGTGAGTGCCATTGGTGTTGCAGTTAAATTACCAGTATGACCTAATAATGTTTATTATTAAGCGTATATTTGTTATTATGGCATTATTTTCTTCTTTATACATTATTTTTGAAAAATAAAATAATTCATATTACATCTCATTTGCTATCCCATCCCATGCATCCTCCCATTCCTCTCTCACTCCCGCTTTCACTCCATCCCTATGACTGTGACTGAGCAGGACCTCCTCCCCCTGAATATGATGCTAGGATATCAAGTCTCTTCTTGGTAGTCTGCTATCCTTCCTCTGAGTGCCATCATGTATCTCCATCAAGGGGTACATGGCCAAATATCCACCAGAGTTCATGTGAAAGTCAGTCCCCAGTCTCCACTTAACTGTAGAGAATGTTCTTTCCCTTGGCTAGATCTGGGTAGGAGTTTGATGATGACTACATGTAATGTCCTTGGCTGCTGTCTTAGATCAAGCAGAACCCCTGGGCCCAGATCCACCCATCATAGTGTTCTTCTTGTAGGTTTCTAGGACCCTCTGGATCCATCTATTTCCGTATCTCCTATATTTTTCTCATATAGAGTCCCAAGAGGATGTCCTCACCTCTATCCCTCTTTCCTGGTAAGTGAAGACTTTCATGAGACCTGCCCCTTGGGCTAATGTCCAGTAGTAAGTGCGTATATACCATTTGAGTCTCTCTGCTTCTGGGTTAGCTCACTCATTATGATCATTTCTAGTTCATTCCATTTGTCCACAAAATTTGGAAATTCCCTGTTTTTAATAGCTGAGTAGTATTCCATAGTGTAAATGGACCACAGTGTCTTTATCCATTCCTCTACTGAGGGACACTTAGGCTGTTTCCATGTTCTGGCTATTATGAATAAGGCTGCTATGAACTTGGTTGAACATATGTCCCTGTTGTATGCTGGAGCATCTTCTGGGTATATTCCAAGGAGTGGAATAGCTGAGTCTTGAGGAAGCCCTATTCCCAGTTTTCTGAGATAGTGCCAGACAGATTTCCAAAGTGGCTGCACTAGTCTGCATTCCCACCAGCAATGAAGGTGTGTTCCTCTTTCTCCCCATCCTTATGGCATTATTTTCTAACCTGCTAGCAATCAGTCAAGACACAGACAACTGTTATATTTTAAAATAGCCTTAGTTAACCTAGGGCAGGGCAGATATTAATCCCCTTAACTACTTCCCATAGAGGCGCAGGTATGTGATACCTGTCTCAATCCCATGTCATCTGGTTCTGGGAATTTCTATCAAGCTACCTCTTATCCATAGTTTTCTTCATGTGGGCTAAATCCTCCATCCACACCAGCCATGTGCTTCTTCTCTACCTAACCCATGGCAGCTCTCCTTCTTCCTCTCCTCTTCTCTGGTCTCTCTCCTTCCAAGATTCTCCCTATCTCCCCCAGACTGGGAGCCTTAACCACGCCTACCCCATTTGCCCTGCCCAGGTGTGATGGCCTTTTATTGCTCAAACAGGTTAGGCTCTTCAGCAAGGTACAGGTTGGGCAGAGACAGCAAGCAGTAATCAGCATCAAAATACATCAGACCAACCTCCAATAATTCCCCTTTTCTGTCTAAATAAAAATGTCATTCTTTTTATATACAGTAAGAAAAATTATGAAAAACTATAAAAATCAATAGGTAAGACTTACATACATAATGTCAAATCAAAAGGTATTTGACAACTTTGAAGAAAATATTATCTATTTTATCTTAGTGAGTCTAAGGTTTTGAACATAAATCAATATCTATTAAAGCTTATATCTATCAACCTAAAATAATTACAGTGATATTTGTTTTTCCATAATGAAAATATTAAAATAACATATCTAACAATGAGGCTCCCTTGATCAATGACAAATCAATGACTACTGAAAAAGACAGAGGAGGAATATGAGGAGGAGGAGAGGAGGAAGAAGAGGAGGAGGAGGAGAGGAGAAAGAACATAAGGAGGAGGAGAGGAGGAAGAAGAGAGGAAGAGATGGAGGTGATGGGGGAGGAAGAAGAGTCCCTGAAAAGTCCTTGGTATTCTTATATTTTTCCTGAGTGTGAAAAAAATCTTTGAAATTTTTCCATGGTATTTACTAATATCTGTCCAAAATTGAAATGATATGTCTTTTGACAAAAATATTGCATATCTATGGGCTGTGCAAATGTATTAGCAAATATTTGTATAGATCAGATAGATAAGTGATAGAAAAATGGTAGATAGATAGATACTTATCATTGAATTTTTAAATTATTCTTATGCTAAAAAATTTGAAAATAATAAAAAGATTTCTATAGAATTGCTGAATAGATTCTACTATAGTCATTATTGTTAAGTTTTAATAGAATTCACTTGGTTTCAACTTATGGTTTACAAATATGTTTGTAAAGTTCTGAGATACTAAGAGAACATAAGAATTTATAACTCTAGATAGATATTTTAAGTTGATATTGAGATATGATAGATACTGATTTAGATTCATATTTTTTAAATTTAATGTTATTTTTTAAATATTTTTTTTATTAATTTATTCTTGTTACATCTCAATGTTTATCCCATCCCTTGTATCCTCATAGGAGAAATGTTTTCTTCAAGGCTGCCAAATACAAATAACCAAAACATTATGAATGTAATATTTGTATAATTCCTGATTGTTTCATGGTTCTTCTTGCTGTAGGTAGTTTATTGTATATATGTGTAATAATATAAATATATATAAATAAAAATAATATTCATTAAAAATCATATAACTTTCAAGACAGTATAAAAGGGAAAGGATTTTTAAATAATTCCATAAAAGGCAGGAAAAAGAAAACTGGTTAAAACATAAATAAAAGAATAAATATGTATATCCAAATTTATACGTGTATCAGCTTTAATAAATACTAAATATTGAAATACAAATAAACATTATGTAATTTTTTGAATTTGAAGTTTTTAAAATAAGTGAATATTCCTCAAGTGTGATTAGTTTTAATTGAAAACTCTAGAATTAGTCAGACTAAACACCCAACTGATTTTCCGTGAACTTACCTTCCACACAGTAGGAGAAATTCCTTGTAGTTATTTATAAAAAAGGGAGACTGGCTAGCATGGGGTGGGAGGAAAGCATTTTGTACAGCAGAATTGGCCGCCTGCTACAGGATGTTGCCTTCCGTAATTTGGACAGTGCTTGCATTTCAGATACTGTCTACATTTTCACGACAGGAGAGCTACTCGGGTAAATATGAAATACATTTTCTTCTGTAGTAAGACTCCCTGGATTCTTTGCTATTGGTGTCGTTTCTTGAAAATAATTAAGGTGATAAAACATCCGTTTGGATGTATTAGTAATAAGTGAGAGAACCAGATGTATTGTTGGGCTGGGGCCAGGGGATTTATCTCATTCTCTGTGTGTTATAATACCTAGCACATTTTTGATACCAAATGAATATTAATAATGAGAGCTGTGATAATTTCAATTTAGCTTTCTATAGAGAATACAGATGTAGCAGAAATTTCTGCTGAAGTTTTTCTCATAATGCAAATTTTGAGTATTACTTCGGATTTATCCCTACTGTTGACTGAATCTATGTGCTCTGGCAAATTATTTAATATCCCTGTCCCTATGATTCAATCCATAAAATGGGGATAATAACATGGACCTGCTTAATTATTTATTTGTCCAGGATGCTGAGATGTTTTATTCAAGTTAATTACATAAGAACTATTTCAAATTCAGTCCACTATTTAAAGTGTTTATTTGATTTTGTGTGACATGGTTTACCAATTATACCTGGTATAATAAGTATAGATGCTAAAAGAAAAAAATTCAAAGTGCCTGAAGAGGAGTAGCAGTAGGCTAATAAGATGTTCTTTAAAATAGTAGAAAAATAATTCAAAGCTACAATATATCATTATTTAAATATGAGAAAAATATTCAAGGACTATAATATTCTTGGTATGCTGGTTAAGAGTAAATGAAAATTTTAAAATTGTCTGAAAATCTATATTTTGTAAGACATTTATAAGTCATAAACATATAATTTCAACATATATTCAGAAATAGTTTATTGATAACTTGTAACTCAGGATTATAACTGTTTATTGTACAAATTGGTGTTAAAATATACACTGTTTACATAAATATAACAACAGAAACAATAGATTTTTTTATTCTTAGAAGATAAAAGATAGTTGAACTAATGTCATCTCATGCATTACACACTGTGCTGTATACCCAGGAGAGACTGTCTATAATTCATATAAGAAATTCTTTGAAAAATAAATCTGTTCAAATAACACTTAGCGATAGACTCCAACTGCTTAAGTTTGTGAGTCTAGTTCAGATTCTTTCTAAGTTTCTTCAAGTAACTAATATAATTTTTTGTTTTGTTTTGTTTTTTAATATATTTTTTAATTTATTCATATTACATCTCAATTGTTATGCTATCCCTTGTATCCTCCCATTTCTCCCTCCCTCCTATTTTCCCCTTACTCCCCTCCCCTATGACTGTGACTGAGGGGGACTGCCTACTCCTGTATATTCTCATAGGGTGTCAAGTCTTTTTTTGGTAGCCTGCTATCCTTCCTCTGAGTGCCACCAGGCCTCCCCCTCCAGAGGACGTGGTCAAATATGGGGCACCAGAGTTCGGGTGAAAGTCAGACTCCACTCTCCACTCAATTGTGGAGAATGTCCTGTCCATTGGCTACATCTGGGTAGGGGTTCACAGTTTACTGCATGTATTGTCCTTGGGGCTGGTGTCAGTTTGAGCAAGAGCCCTGAGCCCAGATCTGCCCATCATAATGTTCTTCTTGTAGGTTTCTAGGACCCTCTGGATCCATCTATTTCTGTATCTCTTATATTTTTCTCACCTAGAGTCCCAAGAGGATGTCCTCCCCTCTATCCTTCTTTCCTGGTAAGTGAAGACTTTCATGGGACATATCCCTTGGCCTAGTTTCCAGATATAAGATAGTATATACCATTTGACTCTTTCTGCTTCTGGGTTAACTCACTCATTATGATCATTTCCAGTTCAATCCTTTGTCCACAAACTTTGGAAATTCCTTGTTTTTAATAGCTGAGTAGTATTCCATAGTGTAAATGTACCACAGTTTCTTTATCCATTCTTCTACTGAGGGACACTTGAGGATGATAATGGAGGAAACTAATGTAATTGTTTAAACTGAAAAGTATCCTGAGGCCTTACTCCCTTTTGCCTTCCTATCTTGGCACCCAACTCACTATGTTTTCTGGAGGAAGTCTTTCCTGGCACCTCTAGTCATTTGTTTGGTCCAGGCCTCTGGCTGAGGGAAATGCAGCTGAATTCTGCTCCAGTATTCAATCCTTCCCTGTTTCTTACATGGGAACCTCCACATTTTAGCTACATAGATAAGTCAGCTCCATTCATATCCCAGATTCTTCTTAAACACTGGTGGTTGGTAGAACCAGATTTTGTTTAGCGAAGGGAGGCAGAAGAAATGGGATGGATTTTCTTGATCATCAAAAAAGAAAGCACAGCATACCCAGCGATTTCCTCTGGTTTTACTTCACGTTTCCAGTAAAGTGGCTTATGTGTGGGCCATACTCTTTTGGCCATAGGGATGGAACAGCAGGGTAGGAACCTAGGTTGTTGCTGGGAAAGATCATGCGAGTCTACTTCACAGGCCTGTTACAGTTTCTGGAGGACAGAAAAAAATTCAGAGTGAAGTAACTAGAGGGTTTCTCTGTTGTAGCCCTGCCTGTTCTGAACTCCCTTTGTAGACCAGACTGGCCTCAAACACAGAGATCCACCTGTCTCTGCCTCCCTGAGTGCTGGGATTACAGGTGTGCACCACCACACCTGGATTAAACATATTCCTTATATATAATAAAATATAATAAATTTTCTTTTATCTTTAGTTTGTAATTAAACATGTCATGATACTTTTGTCATCAATTTTTATTTTATCACATACTTATTTTATTTTATGTGTATAAATAATTTGGGTTCATATGTTCTTTTCACAGTGAATGCCTTCTACCCAAGGAGGTGAGAAGATGGTGTGGGATCCCTGGAACAGAAGTTACAGATATTTTTGAGTTACCATGAAGATGCTAGGAGTCAAGGACCCGGGTTGTTCACAAGAGCAGTATTTCCTCTTAACTACTGGGCCCACTAATAAAAATATGAGACCTTAATGTATTTGGTTATGTATGAAAATCACCACCTTGTGTGTCATACCTTATTCATGTTTTTTAAAGATAGAAATATTGAATAAAACTACTACCTAAGAACTTTTATTCCACTTCACTTCTAGCAACACAGGTCACTCTGGGCCAGAGAACTCTGGGCCTCCTTATCTTTTCTTCTCTTGTATTATCTTATCAATGGAGGGCAGAGCTCATCAGGAACCAACAGCAGTGGAAAACAAGCTACTGAGTTCTTTGCATCTCGTAGAAGACATTGGACTTTTTACTCAGATGAATCATATCCTCAGTTGTACAAAAAGCATGACCTCTCTAGGACAGCTACTAGCACCACTTATACAATTAACAGAAAACAAAGTTAAATTATACTTGCTTTGCGGTGCCCATCCAGTGTCATTAAGATTGTATGCAAATGATCATATGCTTCCCTTTTTTGACTGAACTTCATGGACCAAATATAAGTCCAAATACTCACTAAGGATTTCACCATGGTTCCTGCAAGATCCTACTCTTGACTTATGACTGCCCAGATCACCCTCCTGTCTAGACCTGACTCTGATTTGCTTTCTTGGACTTTTAAGATTAATGCTATTGCTTAAAGCTATGCTATTTGAAAGTTTTAATCAAAATTAGCGAAAAATTTTTCACAAGGTAAACACATATCTCAACTCTAACATACAATGAATTCAGTAATAATTGAAGTTATTACATGCAGAAAGGCAATAATAATTATTACCTAATACTATTTGGGTCACTAATATCTATAGATAAGATGTATCACTATTTTCATGACAAAACTAAATCACATACCGAAATAATTCCATCTGCATATTCTTGAACATTATTAGGTTGACTCCAAAGGGGGGAAAAAAAATCCAATTGAAAGCAACTGTGTTCCCTTGTAGTCTAATGTGTGGAGGGAATAAAATATTTTATATTCTTAAATACAGATCCAAATGACTATGTCAAATATATCAATGTTTGTAAAACGTTATTGGTGATACTAAGCTTGATGGGAAGATGGTAGCAAAGTGCTCATTAGCCCCTTACTTAAGTATTAAAATATGTGTATTGAGAGGTTTGCTTAATGGGTATACCAGCAAGAAAGGCCTTTGAAATTTCTAGTAGGTCCAGTGAGAGGTTAGGCTAAGAGGGACTCCAGAGTCCTCACCTTAGCATAGAAATTTCTAATTGAAGAATAAAGCAACTCGGAATGTATAGATGAGCCAACATTTGGAAAATGGGACAAGAACATTCATCTAACATGTTGAGGTGGATTTTTCAGAGTCCATAACAAATGCTAGTAAATTACACTCTTCCAATGGGCTGGGCATAGTCTCAGACAGTAGAGTGATGGCCTGCCATGAGCAAAACCCTAGCTTTGATCTCAAGCACTGCACAAAATCAGGCCTAGTGACACAGGATTTAATTCCAGGACTTGAGAGGTAGAGGCAGGAGGACAAGAAGTTTGTTTATCTTTTCCTACAAAGTGAATTTGAAGCCAGTCTGGTCTGCCTGAGGCTTTGAACATCATTATCGTCAACATCAACAAAAATTAAGATAAATAAAACCAAAATTTAAATCAATTAAACCCTTCTGTAATAAGCAAATCTTAAGTTCTTCCCCAGTGATTAGGACACTGATACGTACCCAGTAGACATGTGTGTTTGTTTATTCTTTCCACAAGGGGGAAAAATGGGATCAGGTAAAAAGTGAACTGAAGAGAACATACAGACACCCTCAAATAGCTATCAAGGATTTACAGGGCGAGTCTTAAACAGCTTGGACATCTGCTGAAGTAACACAAAAATAGAAGCCCCAGTAGGATTAAAAAAAAAAAAAAAAAAAAAAGAAGAAGAAGAAAGAAAGAAAGAGAAAGTAGAAAGAGATCTAGAAGCAGCCCTTGAAATCCCTGCAGAAACATAATAGAGAAGAGGCTTGAAATAGAAGCCTGGAGCAGAAAACTGTGTATATTCCAGGAATTTAAAAAGGTGGAAAGGTTTCCATATCTTGGAAGGTATGTTGAAGGGCTTTGTTCTGAACAGAGGTGGGAATTAAAGACCACATGACTTTCAGCACCCTCTTTTAAGTGTATGCAATCAAACCCCATGGAGAACTCACGCTGTATCTCTCTGCCCTTGTCTATAGTCAGTCATCTGCTTCAGGAAGACCAGCGATACCATTCCTAAGGTATTTAAGAAATTAACAATATGCGGGAACAAATACCATTGAAAAAATATCCGACAAATTTAACAAGTAATATGGATACTACATCTTTAAACTAATCTGTTAAAAATTTTAATAATATTAGCATGGGACATAAACATCACTATGAGATTTATTATGTTTGATATAATAAGTCTAGTGTATTATAACCTGTTTGCCAGCGTTATGCAAAGCATATCTGCTATATTTTACAATATTAGGCTGTCTTAGAATGCAATTGACATTTCTAGTTCACTAAAGTCATGAACAATTGTTTAATTCACTGATTAGAATAAGTTAGGATGTTCTGTTTGCTCTCCTCATGTTTATGTGGAGGGATACAGAGCTGAAAGAAAGAAGAAAACAGAATCTGAATTGCCAGCAAATTAAATAAATGCAAATGGAGTTTGAAAGTTCCTGACTGAGCCAGAATGTTTCTTACCATTTGATTTTATTAAAGTTGTTTTTCTGGTTTTGTCATGCCTTTACTTTTCTTGGTATCAGTAAGATGGAAGGGGGGCTTGAATGTGGGCCATTAATCAAAAGACAACCCCTTTTCTTGGTTTCCCCTAATGAAAACCTTACACCTCTGTGATTTTCATATATAGTTAGAGAGGAATCTTAACACATGTACCTTCTAGGGGTAGGGTACAACATACTATCTCATTTTTGTGATGGTAGCCATTCCATCCAAATGTCCCACAAAGGCCCTTGAGTAAAAAGGTTGCTACCAAACTTTAGTTGTTAGATTCTAGCGAAAGGAAGGTATGTTTTTAGGGGCATGGTGGAGAGAAGATTAGCATCCTGGTAGCATCCTCAATAGTTCCTGCATCACAAATATGTCTGTCAAATTTATTGGGCCAGAAGGCTGAAGATGATGCTCCAACGTTATAGAGAATTTTGGGTGACTGTTCAGGCAGCAAACTGTATCTGTCCTTTTTTCATTTTGGAAGCTGCTATCCTGCACTTCCACTTTACTTAGGTAGTTAAGTCTTATCCCTTCTCAAGTCACTGATGGGGTTGAAGACCAGATAGTTTAGTCTTACAACTAAGTTTAGTTGTTTAGGGGTTAAGCTATTTATAGGTCTAGATAGATGTTTTAAGTTGATAGAGATGAGATATGATAGATATTGATTTACATTCAGAATTTCAGACTCACCAAGATAGGAAATATGTTTTCTTCAAGAGTGCCAAATACAAATAGCCAAAACACTATGAATGTAGCATATATATTATATGTATATATTATATATATATATATATATTATATATACATATATATATAATTACTGATTATTTCATGCTTCTTTCTGTGTGTAGTTTATTTATGTATGTATAATAATATAAATATATATGTAAAAAAAGAAATATAATTAAAAATGGAAAAAGAAAGATTAGTACCCTGACCCCTCTCCTTCTTATCTTCTCTTTGCTTTATGGTTTACTCAATTTTTACCCGTCCTTTCCAACCACCATTAGTCGAGCAGTTTTGCTTACTTTACCACCCACTCCCTGCCACGGTGCTGTGCCTCACTGTAGAGTAGAACCCAAAACAGCAGAACCAGTCAAATGTGGACTTACACCCGTGAAGCCAGGAGGAAAAATACTGATTTCCTCCTCGATGTTTCCTTTCTCAGCTGCCTTATCACAGCGAGAGAAACTGACCCACGGCTCTCATCAGAACTCTAACTAGTCAGGATAGCATAGAGAAGCAAGGCCAGTTTCAGAATTGCAAGTGAAGTTTTCTGAGTTAAGGGTGTCTAGTAAAATTTGCTTTTGAAAATTACATTAGCCTGTGTTTTACAATTATGAAAATATTTACGTGACTAGAGCAGGGCCAGCAGTGACCGGTGATGGAACTAGTTAGAGCATGATCTAGGCTCTTTGGCAGATCTGGTATGTGAGACAATGCACTTCCCTTTGCGTTCATCAAATTAGTATTTGCTTCTGGATACTTCACAGATGCTCTACCCACTGGATTCCCAATCATTACCATGTAATTGTCTGTTTTACTTTTTTGATTATCTTAATCTCTGCTTTATATAAATGTACTTGCTACAAAACTGAAGAGATTTATATTGACAATTGTGAAATCTTGACGAATCAGTCCATTTATAGTACTGATTTTCTCTGTCTCTAAGCTTTGACTTAAAATCGATTACGCCTAACGAAGTAAGTATTGCTAAGCTACCACTGCTAATTTTCATAACTATTTCTGCAACATATCTTCTTTCATTCTGTCACTGCCAGTCTATATGAGTCACTTGTAGGTAACAAATATTAGTTGGATTTTTTATTTAAGCAATCCTGTATGCCTTTTTATTGGAGGATTTAGTACATTTAAGCTTTAATCCATTAATTTTTTGATTCTTCTTCTAAGGACACTAATCATTTTCTTTAATTACGTCCTAAGGCCTCATTTCCAAATGCTAACACATTGGAGATGTAGACTTCAGATATATGTTTTGAGAACCATAAACGTATTGAAGAGGAGAACACAAACAATTTTTACACCATTTCAGGTAGTGGAACAAAAGTGCAACTAATACATCATGCCTTAGACCTCCATATAGAAGAGGAATAATATAAACATGAAACTGTTTGCCTTTTTAAATATAATGTTTTTGCACATTCTTAAAATAATCATGCAATATTTGAATTCCTATTCTTGAAAAAAATATAAATATTTGAATTTGCTTTTTATCTAAAATAATTCATTAGGTACATACTCATTGAATATTTAGTATGTAGAAAGATTCCTGCTGAGTACCTGGGGCAAGATGGATTGCAAACAATGTTTGTTCTCTAAGGGAATGTGATAGCAATTGGATGAAGAGAAGGCCAAAAAAAAAAAATTCAACATATAATATATATGTTTGTAAAAACATTAATAATTTAGGATAATATGAGTTCAGAGGATATGAAAACTTGTACATTTAAAATTTACACCTTTAAATACTTCACCCAAAACAAAAGAATATCTTTCATTTGACAGGATGCATGGGGGTATATGTGTACTATACTCTCACAATGTAAATGATGATTAGATGGGCAGAAATGTGTGTGTGTGTGTGTGTGTGTGTGTGTGTGTGTGTGTGTGTGTGTGGGGTGTGTGATGTGTGTGTGTGTGTGATGTATGTGTGTGTGTGTGAATGATGGGCAAAGCTGTATATATTTTGTGTTCTTAGAAGAATCAAGAATGTATATGACATTCCTAACAGTGTGAATGACAAGAGAAAACATATGAATTTGAGAGGATGCAGGCAAAATGGATCAGCAGATCAATGCATTTTCTAACAGTTTAATGTTCTGAATTCAAGTCTGCAGACTCCTATAGTGAAAGAAGTTAACCAAGTCCAGAACGCTAAGCTCTGTTCTTCATAAAAGTTTGCTATAGCCTGTGCTTCCATATGCAAACATGAATATACAAACAAATAAATAAACAAATGTATTTTTTTAAAGGAAGAATATTTCGGAGCTGGAAAGAAATTGAGTGTGGCTTAGTGACCATGGATACTATTTCAATCTACACCATCATGTTGCAGAAATTTCCCTGATTTTACTTCATTCTGTAGACACTACTGCACCAGAAAATGTTAAGAATCAAAAGTCCTTTCAAGAACCCTCCCCAGATCCCCAACAGCCCTTTGTATCTTTGTATTCTTTGCATAGCTTTTAACCTAAAAAAAAAAAAAAAAAAAAAAAAGTATTTCATTCTTCAATCTTAATATTCTGAGGACATATCATAAGTAAAAACAAAAATGTCATAGATAAAAGGGAAATCTGTATTGATTAATACACTGTTAGTAATCTAAACTGCCCTCAAACATAAATGTAGGCTCAGGATAATAGTGTGACAGCAGGTAGAGAGTAGGATGGACCCACCCATAAGAAACTATATGTCTGTCCTATCATTTGTGATATTCTAGTTTCTCCATGGAAGTCTGTATAATGTTTCTGTCCCCATACCCCTGTGTTATTAAAGCTCCCATCCTCTACATATCAACAATTCACTGGTGAGGAGATTAGAAACAGATGGAATCAAAGTCATCCCCTTGGCGACCACAGTGCTGGCATTATTGGGGTTTGCAGAGTGCACAGAAACTATTTTGTGACAGCACAGAAAACAACAACAAAAACTTTTCCCCAGGGAGAAAAATTACTTTTAGAAAAGGACAAAGATAAAGTGATTTTCAGTTTTCCAAATATTTCACCCTCTGGCGACTTTTCTAATACTGTTCTAAACCACTTTTATCTTTGACATTACCGATGTGATTGACTACGATACAACTACGGATTTGGGCTAATTTTTTCTAATTAAAAAATAATAACTAGGTTCTTAGTTTAAAAATGCTTTGTTCTCTGGGATGGCTTATATTGGCTGTCAGCTGTACACACATGGATAGGGGAAACCACAGCTCAGGAATTGTTGTCATTTGGTTGGCCAGTTGGCATGTCCATGGGGGCATTTTTTTAGCTGCTAATTGATGTGGGAGTGTTCAGTCTTCTGTGGGCAGCACATTCCCTATGCAGGTTGCCTTGGGTTCTTTAAGAAAGACATCTGAGCAAACCAAGGGAAGCAAGCCAGTGAGTAGCATTCTTTCATAGTCTTTGCTTTAGTTCTTGCCCTGACCTCCCTCACTGATGTACTCTGAAATTGAAGTGAAAGTCACATTAAACATCCCCTCCCCTGACTGTTTTGTACTGGTCAACTACTCCTGAACCCAAGGCCTGCCCTAGAGTGTGGTTATATATCCTGCGTTACAACAGTGAAGGAGACTGATTTCCCCTCTCCCAGCAGCTATCAACCACAACGTGCTTCTTCAATTCCTAAAAGGCATGTCATCATCACATCCTTTCCCTCAAGACTCAAGGCTCTATGAGGAAGAAGAGACAAAGTGACTGTAAGAGGCAAGGTGGTGGATAGTTCCAAGGGAAAGCATTTTCGAGGCCCAACAGGACTGATGGGTATAGGGATTCACGGGGACCACAACAGCACCATGTTCTTAACAAGCACACAAGCCAACTAAAGTTCTAGGCCTCTCAGGAAAGTGTGGCTAGTTGTCACTAAGACTGAGCAGAGGATAGAGTCAAGTTAGCAACATAGTTCTCACTAAGGAGATTCCTGGTCACATGTTTCTTCATATGTTTAGTTAATTTTAGTATATTTGCATCTCATTAGGGAAATGTTCAAGGCTTATCTTGCATGGTCAGTGGGTTGAGGACATGGTTTTATTTGGCATTTTGCATGAGTAGGAAAACAGGTTATAAAACATCCTTTGATATTGGTAGGGAATTGATTCCATCCCCTAGATGGATTTCAAAACCTGCAGATATTTCCTTCCCCTACAGAGGATGCTGTAGTCTATCTCTACAGATCTTATGACACATTCCTATCACTTCAAATCATCTCCAGACAAGTGATTGTGTGCATCATGGTGCAAGGATGAAGGAAGTCATTGCCATTCTGCATCATTCAGGTAACACTGACAAAAAGCAATGAAAATGATTGGTATAGATGCACTTAATATTTTCTATTATTTTCAATCTGAGAGGCTAGGTAGAATCCATGGATGTACAACTCGCAGATTCCTCAACCTTCTTCTTCTTCTTTTTTTTTTTTAATCCTGCTAGCCTAAGTATATGCAAAATATGTGGCTATTTGTTTGCATATATGTGTATATGGCAGGAAAGATCATATGTGACTCACGGAATGTAGGTTATTTTCACTCATTTTTTCACATAAACCATTATCATTTTGTACTCATTATGATTTCAAGTTGATGCTGTATGATCTAATTTGGGCTTCCACTTTTGCTAGTACACAGCCTTACTTCTGATTGTGAAAAATCACATTTCTGAACTTTCCTTTAAAACGTTAAAATGTTTTAAAATCATAAAGAAATTCTAAAATCTTCCCTCAGTGTCTAACACTTTTTAAATTAAAGATAACTTACCTTGTACTTTGTGCATATACTATTTTCATTGTCTTATCTTCGGAAGCCACCAAATAAACTCATTTGCATCTACTTTTTCTTTGTGAGATGTTTTGTTTTACTGTTCAGTTTTGCATTTTAATCAATTATTATTATTTTCAGTTATTATTTTCCAATTCTGTTTAATTCCATTACTAACATGTGTTTAAAAAGCCCATCAAAACTGGAAGAGTCCAGAGAACGAATTGCAATTATAAAATATCAATTTGATTGTGGTTATGGTGTCTTATATCAACTTTGCAATTGTGTGCCATTGAATTGCTACAGACATGGTTTCTTAGATGCTACTAACTCAAACATGTAAATACAATTCTATAATAATTTCTAAAATATCTATCACACTGCATAGTTTATTTTATACCTTTGATCTATTTTGATCATCATATCTTGAAAAGTATATTAATGATAGACATGTATCAGTCGTGCCCTCACATCAAAGGAGATTTTAAGGTTTTTGTTGTTTGTTTCCTATACAATGGATAGCTATGCTTATTCTGTTTTTCCACTTTACTTCTCCTTATCATTCTGCATGATTGAAATAAAAGATTTATAGAGATACACTTCTTAGTGAACTTTAAATTTATCTAAGGATACAACTTTGACGATGCATAATTGCAAATTAGAAAAGAACAGTAGACTTTGCAGGCAAGGAAACTTTCAGATAGTATACATTTTGCCTAAGAAACTGTAGTTTTATATTTTACTACTTGCTCAGTACACAAAACAGAAAAAAAATTTTTTTCATCACAGTGAAGCCTTTGTTCTTTCAGAATTTCCCTCCATTATTTATGAAGCTTAGGGAAGATTTCTTGGGTTCTGAGGAGAACCCCAAAGGCCAAGACAATGGCTGATGCAGCAGCACTGTCTCCTATAGAAATGGGAACCCTGATGGCGACTGTATTTGCCCAGGGCTGTTTCGGGGAAGCATCTGAAAAAAGCAAGACAGTGTCATGTAAGTAAAGCTGGAACAGGAGATGAAGCAAAACGAGCTGCCATTCAGTTGGAGGAGAAAGGTCCCTAATGCATCCAGGACCCTGTATCTTCACACGTGCTGTGTGCAGCAAGAGCAGGAAAGCACTAAAAACCTCCCCCAGATTATCTGCAATTTAACAACCCCGGGCTGCTCTGGAAGCTGCACTCAGAGACGTTTTTATGTGCATGTGAGGTTCATGATGGCGTTTTTAAAAGAATTGTTTTAGCATTGATCTGTCAGTCCCTGTAACCCATAGTTCTGTTCAAGGTTGAATGTCGCAGAAATGCACTACCCTCTTGGCAGTCATCATGCCCCACCCATCAAAACAAATGCACTGAAAAGGAACAGCAGCCCCTTGGCAGTATTTTCATTTTTTAAAAATATATTTTATTAATTTATTCGTATTACATCTTAATTGTTATCCCATCCCTTGTATCCTCTCATTCCTCCCTCCCTCTCCTTCTCCCCTTACCCCCCTCCTCTATGACTGTGACTGAGGGGGACCTCCTTCCCCTGTATATGCTCAACTAGATGGCCCTGATTATGAGTATTGCACACATCTTGTGACATATCACTCAGGGTCTTGCATTGTCAGGCATCTTACCATCTAAAAATAGTCTAAACTGAAATTGTTTAAGTACAGTTAAAGATACAGAATAGTTTGGACTGACAACTATTCAAAACATATTTGTTTTGTACCTTTGGCAGCTCATTCTGCAGATGATTAAAGATGATGCGTTTTTCTAACTTTTTGAGTCTTGCTGTCCATTAAATGAAGCGATGCTGATACACTTTATGCTTGTAATTCTTCATTTCTTAAATTGTATCATTTTTATTCAAACTAAAAATATATTCTATTTTGATTTTAATAGCCTTTTAAAACCCAACTTTTAGATAAATTATATCCTAAAATAGTGAATAAACGTTCTAATTTGTGTTTGTGTTACTCAAAACAGAGCTATATTATTTCTAAAATTCCAATGACTGCCCATTCTTATTTGTAAAGTGCAATGAAAAACAATGCAGAATGTGTATGAAAACAGTTAAGTGCTGGGCCAGTAGATTAATTAGTTGGTAGAGGATTTGCCTCACATGTACAAAGGCCTGAGCTTGGTTTCTGTTACTACATAATAACATCAACTGAAAAGAATAGAAGATGCAACTCTCAGTGTTATAGCAAATTTAGGGCTAGACTTGTATATATAACATACTATCAAAAAATTTTAAAAAGAAAATTAGAACCTGATCCAGGTTAGGGATACATGCATTGATTTTTTTTAAAATCCAAGTCTTAAAAAATTCATTAAATCAGGCTTTCCTATTGTATGAATTATAAGCATATGATGTATGACATGTATAATTCTTAGTAGCAATACCAAGTAGAGGATCTTTTAATTAATTCAAGGCTAAAAATCTATTTCCCTGATTTGGGAACACCAGGGAAGGAAAAGGAATCTGGTCCATGAGTTGGTCCATTCTGGTTGCTCAGAAAGGCTATGGGTTTTTCAGAAAGACTCATACGGTATATACTCACTTATATCTGGACACTAGCCCAAAGGGCATGTCCCATGAAAGTCTTCACTTACCAGGAAAGTGGGACAGAGGGCAGGACATCCTATTGGGACTCTAGGTGAGAGAAACATGGGGGAATGGGGAAATAGAAGGATCCAGAGGGTCCTAGAAACCTAAAGAAGAACACTAGGATAGGCTCAGGGGTCCTGCTCAAACTATGGCACCAGCCAAGGACAATACATGCAGTGAACTTTGAGCCCCTACCCAGATCTAGCCAATGGACAGGACATTCTCCACATTGAGTGGGTTTTGTTCTAGACACTGGTCTTCTTCAGCCCTCTGACAGTAAGGCTTCCTGTCATAGAAATCTTTCAGAAAAGGCCCAGGGTTCTCTAATTAACTCTTTTCTGTCATGCTTAGTGATCCTACCCCTTTCTTCACTTCCTGGATTTCTCAAGGATCATTCTTCGCTCTCTTCAGTATAGCTCTTCCTCCTATCTAGATCGCTTGAATGGATCTATTGGCCTGTTCCTTTTGAACTGCATCTCTTCTCCTTTGATATTTTTACCAACAGTAGATAAAGAGATGGCCTCAGAAAACCACTTAAATATAAGACACTTTTCTTTCCCAACCCTTATTCTCTCTTACCCTTAAAGGCCATTCTAGAAGCCTTCGCTTCCTGAGATGTGGCTAGCAGCTAATTCCTTTCTACTCATGCTTTTCTAGTCAGGCAGTCTGAGAAAATAGCATATAAAATCACCCTTATTGTGCTAACATGTGAAGTTAAAAGCAATTACTTTTTCCTTCACTTTCTTTTCAGAAAAAAAAAAAATCACTGGCTTTAAGATGGGCTACATTAATGTAATTGTTTCAACTTACAGTTTATCAAATCAGCAAAAGCAAGCTTAAAATCCGTGTCATTTTTCAGCCTTAAAATAAGTTCTTCTCTGAATTTGGGCAGCTTATTTCTGGCAGTTTGCAGATGGACAGCCTCATGGCATTACTGAATGTATGCATTAGTACACAATTAGCTCCATGTAAAGATAGGTTTAGCTTCCTCTAAATGGGTTAATCAGTTCTCACTGAATTCAAGAAAATGTAGGGAAGCTCAGTACACAGCGCCTCTCGATTGACTGGTGTAGATTGCAGTACTTGACTGAAAATTCATATGTACCCCAATAGGAAGGAGTTCTGTCATATTAACCTTTCCTGTTGAGGTATAGAATTAGTGGTCATGTTCCAAAGCTCTCGTTGCTTTTTAATTTGTTGGTCTCCATTTGTGATCAGAAAGTTGACATTTGCACCATTAAGCAAGCATCTGTAGCTGGCTTCACTGAAGGGATCCTGTACTCATTTGCTTATCTGTAAACCCAATTGTTAGGATATTTCTGTGAAGCCTGACTTCTGCATTATTAACATGATGCTTTTGAAGAAGGAACATTGATATTCATCTCTGGCTTTCACTTTGCACTGCTTTCTGTCCTTTGCCATCTGAGGCTGTTGCTCCTTCAGGCCTTTCTTATTCTCTTTGCTTCCATCATTTCTGGATGAGTTCTCTTCCAGCCCTCTGCCATAGACTCTTTTCGTACAGACGGATCTCAAATGTGCTTCTCTGGGCTGGCTTCTCCTAGTGTTCTATCCTCATTGGGGAACATCATAGATGCCTTTGATATAAAACTCTGAGAACAGAGGTCATAGATCTGTTCTCACCTTATAGTTCCATGTAACTATTGGCCGCTTCCAGGTCTTTTCAATTTCGCAGAAAAGACACTCTCCCAGATCTCCAGCAGGGATGCTCAAGCAGTTCCTCTTCGCATGCTAATATAACTAATATAGAAAACAATAAAATTGTTCATAGACATGGACACCATGCAATGACTTGACACATTAAACATCTGTTTCTATTTTTTAAAACATCTTTCATTTTCTTATGATGAGAACATTCAAGATTTTTCCTCATTTTTGAAACACCAGACATGTTAACGTAACTGATGCTATGAACATAGTTGAGCAAATGTCCTTGTTGTATGGTGGAACATCTTTCAAGTATATGCTCAGAGTGGTATAGCTAGTCTCGAGGTAATACTATTTCCAATTTTCACAGAAAGTGCCAGATGGATTTCCAAAGTGGTTGTGCAAGTTTGCACTCCCATAAGCAGTGGAAGTGTTCTCCTTTCTCCACATCTATGACAGGACCCCACCTGTCATAGGTTTAGGGGAAGGAAATAGGGTAGAAGAGTGGAACAAGAAGATAAATGCTAGGGGTAACAATTGGGATGTATTGTGAATAAATAACAGCAACAATAACAATAACAATAACAACAACAACATAACCAATGGACTCATCAAGTCTCTTGCTCTTGTTTAAAAGTAGCCCTCTACCATAAGCTTTTATCCATCGCTCCATCTGCTCATCTTGCTCATGTTTGATCATGACTTCCTGGCCTCTGGTGTTCACTGCCACACGAATTAAATATCTCACGTTCCATGTGAGACTGTACAAGATTTGACTTCCCGTGCCTAGATTCCTTTACTCAAAATACTTATCTTCAGTTGCACCATGTTTCAATGGACAGGATGTTATTCTGTACTGGCTGAATAGTATTCCATTGTGCAGCACATTTTCATTGTCCATTGTTGGTAGTTGGCACCTTTCTTTTTCTTCATTTGATTATTGTGACTAGTACAATAACTAAGGTGGTGAGATGTTTGTTCAACAGTGACTTCAATTTCTTTGACTGTGTTCCTAGTGCTAGGATTGCTGTCTAATTACAGCTCTCTTTGCAGCCATCCAAGGAAACACCACAAGGTTCTCCAGAATGACCCTGCCATGCCTTTATACATACCAGAGGCTTTATGTGGGCTCCCTTTTCTTCTTCTCTGGATCAAAATTGATATATTTTATATTTTTCACAGGAATCATTCACAGTAGGAAACATTACTGAAAGAAGGTTCATTTCATGCAAACTGGAATCAAATCAATAGAAAATACAGCTGTCTCGACCTTTAAAATGCCACTTGTTCCTATCCAACTTGCTCCTTTCCTGCCTCAAAGTAGTGAACTCCCAGCTGAAATTCTGCCTCCACTTCAGAAAGCACCTCTATAAAAGTAAGATATTCATTATTTATACCATTTGTTTCTTTTCAAAATGCCATTATAGAAAATTCCAAACATAATAAAAATTAGTACAAATAGTGCCGTGAAGCCAACCACCTGCCAGGTTGACAGATTCTCAGTTGTTTAAATATATCTTCACTGGCTTCAACACACTCTTAAGTACTCCAAGTTAAGCTGCAAGCACCATAGCTCTTATATGCAAAGATTTTAGTATATATTACTGAGAGTGATGGTTCTAATGGCTACATTGAAGAAACATTGACTCAATATTCAAATTTCTATGGCTTTATTAATCTCTTATTTTGAAGTTTTAGATACTTCATGTATTAATTCATTTAAATTATTTCTGCATATCCTATCATTAAATTTATATACTTTTAAATTTTTTCTTCAAGTTTATCTGTAGAAGAGATTTGTCATTTTATCATTTTGGATTTTTCAAATCATAAGCCTTTGAGGCTTTGTGTCCTTTTGAGATTTACTTTTGACTCAAACTTTATGAAGTTTGATCACTATGTTTTGGACTTTATCAGGATCAAGTTCACATTGGGGCAAGAATAGTTTACAGTAGTTGTTTGTATTACCTAGTTGGGATGGTCAATATTACTTGTCATCCTGATTGAATATGAAATCATCTATGAGATGCACCTCTGGGTTGACTTGTGAAGGTTTTCCCTGGATAGAGTACCTTCTAGAGGAACAGTGTCCCTTAGATCAGGCAACATCTTTGAGAGGCATCCTGATTTTAAAGAAGGGCTGTAAGAGAAAGGCTGCAGATGTATGCTTGTCTGCCTTTCTCCAATCGCTGGTGAGTGTGTCTGCTCAGTGTGTGTTACAGTGGCTGCCATTCTTGGTTGACATTTGCACTCACCTTCTTCAGGCTTCCAAAGTGGACTGAGGAGCAGTGACCTCCAGAGACCCTCCAACCTTTCAGCTTCAGATTAGAATGCTGAGGACTCTATCCTTGTGGACTGAGCAGCAGCCACGAGACTCTCCACCACCTCATGATGAAAACCGTCATTATTGAACTCCCCAGCAAGTATCCCATAAGACAGTCCATTAAAACCTCATTCTAATAAGAGTTCCTCTGATCACTTCTGCTCCTGTAATGAGCCCCAACTGAAATACTAGAGGAGCATCTCAACAGTTAGGCATTCTTTCCTCTTCTTCCCCTGCCCCTGACTCTGGTCCTTACCTTGTAACAGCTTTTCCTTGCCTTTCTTACTCAGTCATCCATCCTCCTTCTAGGATTTTAAAACTGAACCACAGGTTCCTGGGTTGTCAGCATGCTGTAGTCATCAGAGCATCTCCTAATTCCATTGCAGTTTGTGCTCTCAATTAGTTATATAACTGAAGGTAGAAAGCTGGTAATATTTGAATTTCATGTTAAGTTTTCATTCATTGCTAGTGTCAGTTTACAGAGAATACCTCTCATCATCTTGTTGACGGGTGTGTGTAGGAAATGCAGGCTCAATGGGATGTTTTTCTTATTACTCACAAGTTTTAGGAAAATCGTTCATTTCTTGACATCTCAAGTCAACTAACATATTTATAGATATTTTATGATATGTATATATCTACTACTGAGGAAAACAAATAAATCGGATACTTTAATATATTTAAATGTAAACCCACTGCTATTGCAGCTATTGGGATTCTCCCCCATCTTTGTCCTTATGAACAATTTCAAGCTGATTTCTGATGGCTATTGTTAGGACCCATGCTCTTCCGGGAATTCTCTTGGGATTTTATGCAGTCATTTGGCCACATCCTGGAAAGGGCAAGCTTTATAAAAACTCTAGTGTTCTCCAAAATGGAAATTATTTTTAAGTACTTAGGGTACTAGTAACGTTAATGGATACTCTTCTTAGCTTTTTTCAATGGATAAAACTCGGGGGGCATATGACAGATGAAAAAGGACAATTTCTAGTATTAATTCCAGTGTAAGTCCTTTTACTCACCCTAATATACATGTGTGTGTGTGTGTGTGCATGAGTGTGTATACACATGTATTGTTGTCAATCTAGAGTGATGTTTTTGAGTGTCTGTATGGCTTAGTCTCTGAAATGCGGTTGATCTTAATTGTATTGCCTTCAAATTCTGCAATATTTCTTTTTGCTTATATGATGCTTGTATTTTGTATAGTTTTTTTTTTTTTTTCAGTTCTCGGAGCCTTATGCATTCTACCTAAGAGTCTACTAGTAAACCATATCCCCAGCTGATTTCATCTGTTTTTGCTGTGTAGTTTTAAAAAGGTTACACCATCCTTATTAAAACTACAAAATCAGGTGATGAGAAATCGCACTTGTGACTCAGTCATTTCCAACCTGCTCCAGTTCTTCTTTTAGGAAACTTGATTTTTAACCTACCACCTTTCTTCTGTCCTCCCTACTCCTTGTTAACATATGTTCATGCACGGATATGTGTGATATGCATGAGTGGAAATGTGTGACCTTTATGTATCCATAATAAAAGCTGGCATATTGTATATAGTCTTTTTCTCATTTATTTTCCCATCACTGTACAGTAGATATAGAGGCATTCTAACACCTTTTATAGAAACATAATATATTTATATTGATACTCCACAATTAATTGGATTCATCAACCAAGTTTGGCCATTTAGTTTTGTTTATAATCATTGCTTTTCTTTGGCTTGAAACACTTTTATTGTTTCTAAATACTTTCAGATAAAAAATAAGCAGCTGTCTGTAGACTTCAAGTGATGGTCATTGTATATGTTTCTGTTTTAATTTTCCTCCCTCAACTTACTTAATTATCTCCATTAGTGTAATATCTCTTTACTGGATTTTTTTCATTCATCAAATACACTACGGGTTATTTAATTTAGAAGTTTTTATTTCCTTCTTCTATATATAGAGTTTTTCAGGACCAGTTTTCAGGACTGGAAGATCTTGCTCTTTAGATTTCGGAACTCAAGTCTACTGATATAGATGTTTCTCCCCAAGGAAACCCACTTAAGGTCTCACTACCATCTGCTTACCTGTTTCTGTTGTGTATGATACATATCACAGTCTGAAGTCAAGATATATATGGAATGCTTATGTTATTATTTACAATTAACCTGTGTTGAACAATATCCTCACCTTAGGCTTATTCTCACCTAAAAATCTTTCTGAAAGTTGCCCCCTTTACATCTGTCTTGTGTTTAACAAACTGAATGGCTCACAAAGCATGTTTTTTTGTACTTATATATTTATTTATGCATACATAGACATGCATACATATGTATGTAACAATACTAATCAAAGGAAAGGAGGCTATCAAAGAGAGGATCATAGGAAAGTTTTTGAGGGGGCAACATGGGATAGAGAAAAGATGAGAAAGGAAGTAATATAATTCTATTTTAAATTTAAAATAATAAAACAAAGTAAAATTAATACAGAACATAATATACTAACGTGGAAAAGTACACAAAGTCGTATCAACTAAAAACCTAAGGTCTATCCCCCAAAACAATAATTTTCATTGTGTCTGAGAACTGAAAAATTTGGGTTTTTGTTTTGTTTTTTGTTTCTGGGTTTTTGAGACAGGGTTTCTCTGTGTAGCCTTGGCTGTCCTGGACTCGCTTGGTAGACCAGGCTGGCCTTGAACTTACAGTGATCCACCTGCTTCTGTCTCCCAAGTGCTGGGATTAAAGGCGTGCGCCACCACACTTGGCTGAGGACTGAAAATTTTAAGTGAAAATTTTTAAATATTAAACCAACATTCTTATTATGCTTCCTTTGGAAAAGCCATCGGAAATGAATTCGGGGCCGCCACCGAGGAAGTGGAACGTAAATCTCTACCCTTTTGTAACTGTACTATTTGTGGCACAGGGGCTTCACCAAGGCTTGCTTTGTATTCGGCAGTCCTGGCCATTAACCATTTATTTTCACTGATTTAATTGTTGTAAGTTGCCAAGGCTTCCTTTTTTTAAGGGCTTTTCTCCCTCCCGCTTCCCTCACATACATATAAAAGAAAAGATGGCTATAATGTATTTTTGAAAGTATCAAGAGAGGAACAGGGACAGAGCTAGAACAATTTGACACTAAGCATCTCTTTAAAGTAAAAATACAAAATTTCAATTATTTCTCCTTCTCCAGGAAAGTGAATTGTTCTATTTCATGACACGTGTGGTTACAACAGGAAAATTTGAACATGCTGCTACATATTTTAATATCATTCATTAAATATTAGCTATTTTCTGCAGTTTGAATAGCTTCACCTTTATATAAAGAGTATTACAGTTTTGTTTTGTTTTGTTTCAGTAAAAAATTAAATCCTGGAAAAGCAATTCAGAATTTTACTTTTGGGTAAGAGAGTAAATGATCGTACATATCCTCCAAGCACAAACAAGTATAAAAGCCCAGGGAATACAAGGAGGAGCAGCTGTGTTCGTGATCTACAAACGCAGGCTAAGAAAGGTCATCTAGGATAAAAAGGACGGAAGCATCTATCTGTGCACCCACTTTCTGGCTTTTCCTCTTGAGACTCGTTCTGGACAACAGTGATCCAGGAGAGGGATCTCAGGCAGTGCACAAAGTCTTGCTGAGATGAGCGGTCAGAATCACAGCCCAGGGAGGCAAAGGTGGCTGGAATTGTACCCTGACAAGAAATGAGGCACAAACGAAGGAGAGTCAGGAATCGGATGACTGTCACCTTGAGTCTTTTGCTGAGCATGAATCTCCACTCACTGCACAGAATCCCGCGGGGCTGGAGAAGAATCGCTGGGGAGGTATAAACTGGAGGACAATCACAGCTTCGCCAGGCCTGCAGAACAGGCAAGCATCAGAAAGCTTGACTGGAGGCTCCTTGCTGAGCACAGGCTTGTGAAGGCAAAGCCTTAGAAAGAAAAGTGGGTAATGGAAGAGTAAAGGCTCTCTTGGGACTATTATCATAGAACAAAATGTAGCCCTTGAAAACTTCAGTTGGCCCAGCGCTGAGAAACATTGTAACCCAAATCCTTTCACTCTAACCTGCCTGCCATCCACTAGCAATCTTTTACAGGTAACTCTTCTAGTTTTTCTAGAAAGGATATTAAGTGGATGTTAACTCCCTGACACTAGATTTTTACTCAATAGAATCTTATTTTAAACAAGGTTTTGTTATGTTATCATGTGATATTAAATGTGATATTAAAATGCAGGTCGTCGTTTGACCTCCCCACACATGCTGTTACATATGTGCTTACACACACTCACATACACACCAATGATTTCATGAATAAAAAGTAAAATATTAATTCTTTCTTAACAAAATATTTCAAAACACAGCTTACTCAAGCAAATATTTCTAGGAACCCAGCAAAATTAGTCTAAACACAAGATAAACTGTTTACCTTATGATGTGATAGACATAAAACTTATATTAAAATGGACACACTGAAACAAAAACACATTAAGGAATCACAATAGACTAAGAACACAAACTTCCCTTTAAAATCTCTGTGATGGACATAAAAGTGTTCAATATCAAAGTAGCTTTAGAATCTCCTAATTTGCAGAAATTATGTCTAAATATTCCATCAAGAGCAGAGGTGGAATAAATTCTTGTATTCATACATTTGGAATCAAAAACAGCAGAAAAGGCTCACAGTAACAACCAGTATAAAAGTAAATGTTCTATAAGTCAGATCTTCTTTGAAAATGCTCAGATTGTTAGAGAATGGTTTGCTGATACACAATATTATCAAGTTGTAAAATGGAATCAATTAGCTAGGCATGGTGGCCCAAGCCTTTAATCCCAGAACTTGGGAGGCAGGCTGATCACTGTGAGTTTGAGGCCAGCCTGGTCTACAAAGTGAGTCCAGGACAGCCAAGGCTACACAAAGAAACCCAGAAAAACAAAAAGCAATAAACTAATTTAGTGATAATTAAAATATCTGTATCATCTTCTAGTTTCAACATTGTTCAAAAAAGTCCAGTCTCTTTTGGCTCTAAAGGTGATCTCCTAAATATGAGTGACTGTAAAAAAATGATGAACATTAAAAATCCTCCTTGTAGAGATGACTTTAAATGTAACAAAACAGCTACAGGACAAAATGTCCTCATTTCTCCCACAGACAGAGTTCTGTCTAAAATAGATAAACTTAGATACAGACAGAGTCAATGGCCAGATTCTGCCAAAACATGGTAATCAAGTCCTCAATGGTTCCTGCTTCACAAATATGTCTGTCAAATATACTAGAACAAAAGGCTAAAGATGATGCTCCAACGTTATAGAGAGTTTTAGGTGTCTGTTCCGACAGTAAACTGTCTCTGTCATTTTTTCATTTTAAAAGCTGCTAACCTCTACTTCCCTTTTACTCATGTAGTTAAATTTATTCCTTCTCCAGTCTCTAATGGGGTTAAAAACCAAATAGTTTTAAAATTAAACTAAGTTGTTTAAAAATTAAAAAAATACTTTTAAGTCTAAATAGATACTTTTAGATTGATAGACTTGAGCTTTAATAAATGTTGATTTATGTTCAAAACTTTAGATTTACCAAGATAAAATAAATATTTTCTACAAAGTTACCAAACTCATTTTAATTAAAAATTATGTGTGAAAGTCTTACCTATTGGTTTTTATAATTTTTCATTATTATACTTACTACATATAAAAATGGCCTTTTTATTTAGACATAATAGGGGAGATGTTGGGGGATGGTCTGGTGTATTTTAATACTAATTACTGCTTACTGTCTGTGTGACCCAACTTTTACTTAACAAAAAGCCATCCTACCTGGACAAGACAGGAGATAGGTGGGGCTAGGAGAGAGAGGAATTCTAAAAAAAAAAAAAAAAAAAAAGACCACCATGAAGAGAAAGGAGAAAGACTTAAAGTAAAGAGAGAAAGGCTGTCATGGGTTAGATGGAGGAAAAACACATGGACGATGGCATAGATAGGGAATCCAGCCCAGATAAAAAAACATTAACAAGTATTTGAGATTATAGATGAAAGGTAGCTTGATAAAAGTTATTAAAAAACAGATGGCATGGGATTAAGACAAAGATCCCATGCCTGCCCCACTATAGAAATTAGTTTAAAAGATTGGTATCTGTCCTGCCCCAGGTAATCTAAGGTTATTTTAAAATATAACAAATGTCAATGTCTTCATTGATCGCTAGCTGGGCCTACAGGTAATACAGATAATTTTTAAAAACAATATGTAAGAATATAATAAATATATAATATACACATATGTACTTGCAGTGTACACAAGCATGACAAAAAACATCCATACTTCAGAAGGGAGGGGTGAGAACATAGTAGAGAAAGACTCAGCAAGATCAAAACTCGCAGGATAAAGACAAAATGCTGCAGTTCCCTGCCCAGTATCTGGGCTCTTTGTGGTCTTCTGTACAGTCTGATAGGCTTAGCCCACCCCCTCTGGCTCAGCAACGCCTAGCAGGGCAGCCTCTCTGTTAGAGTGACTCCACTTAATGCTTGGGAATTTCCTCGGCAGGTGTCTCATGTTCTGTACATCTCAACAACCTTAGTTCTCCAGTGAAACCTGGGCTTCACATGCACACCTCCTTAAGTGTATCACTTGCTCTTTTGTTGTGATAAGAAACCACAGCCAAAGGAGATTTATAGAAGGGTTAAGTTTGTCTTACAATTCTCGAGGGCAAGTCCATAATGGTGTAGGTGGCATCAGGGAAGGCAGCCGGAGCAGGAAGCAGAGAGATCATAACATCCATTGCAAATATTGACGAGGACATCAGTTGGGAAGTGGAGCGAAGCTATGAACTGTGAAAGCCTACCTTCCATGATGCCCTTCCCCCATCAAGGCCATGCCTCCCATAGCTTCCACAAACCACACTCATACTGCGAACTAAGTGTTCAAATACCAGAGCCATGGAGGGGCATTTCTCACTCAAACCACTAACTCAGGATCCACTCAGTACATTCACATAGGAATTCAACCCTACTGCATGTTTTCCAGTTTCATCAACAAGCTGGGACCTCAGTTCAAGTCTTTATCTGTCTCCAGAAGCAGCAAAATGTAGACCATTTTCCTTTGGGGCTATTTTTAATGAGAGAACAGCATGTTCATCAGCCAGGCTCTTCCCATTGGACTTAATTTACATTTCCACACTTACAGCCTTGAATGATCCAACTCTTGCATTCAAGACAACATTGTAGAAGACATAGCAGTTCTTATGCCATTCCTCCTTAGGTGCACCGACCTCTTTAAACAGCTGTAGTCCCTTTGCCTGCACATGCCTTGTCCTTTCCGAATGTAACCAACTGTTTCTGTAGTTCTTTTTTTTTTTTTTAACAGTAACTAATATTTAATATATTTTGATTTCACCTTTTGCTTTTTCTCAATGTAAATTTGAAAGGGAAGCAGGGCATAGCAGTAGCAGAGCTCAGACGCCATGCTGTGCTGAGAGTCCCTCCATCAGATAACTTTGTGTTTAACTTTTGAATACAGTCATAATTCAAATTTCAGTACATCAACATCACATAGGCAAAAGACTTACCAGAATGTAACATGAATGGCTGCTAGTTCAATTTCTGAGTATTGTTTCCTTGAAACCTCGAGAGCTGGTGCGACAAGGTTCACATGCGGACCCTTTGCAGCACATGTAGTTTCCCTTTACGCAAGCAGCATTACTTTTCATCGCAGTTAATGTCACAGCTCACTTTTGTGCAGAGTATGCACACATTAGTAAAGCTCCCTGATGAGGGTGGGTTCGTTGTTAAATCTCCCTAATTATGATCTATTCCATTTACAACACTTTGCAGAAACTGGTTGTGCATAGTACATCTCTTAAAACATCATATGTAGGAAGGGGAAGTTTGGGTGCTGAACAAGGTGCACATTTTCTACTTTTCATCATTATGTACACATGTGAGGCATAGCGCCCCCCCTCTGTGTATATATAGGGATTTTTATATGTATTTATCCATCATAATATAAACTTCTAATTTTATAATAAACCAATGAAAACAACCCTTAATATATATTAGCTTTATGTTTCTATGTTATAGTAGAAAGAAATGGCCTAATATAAAATGTTAGACCAGACAACACCGAACTTTTTTAGAATCAGTAACTGTGAAGCAAAAATACAGAGCACTTCACCACTATCCAAAACCACTGATACAGACTTTTAGGAAGAGAAAGGAGACACAATGTTCTTTTCTTTTTTCCAGCTCTTTTATTCTTTAATCATGTTAACAATAGAAGATTCCTCAAAGGTAAAAGCCTTTGGAAAATATTATTTACATGAGATATGAGTATAAGTTCCCAAGTCATGCAAACAACACGTTAGAAACAGTGGGAAGACATGATGTAATTCTCTGCACGTTAGATGTGAAGCCTAATACACATGTTCACGCTTTTGATTCCTGTGTTACCTGTTATCCTGATATATAAACTATGTGACACCTGAGAGGCTGGAGGACTACTGGTGAGTCTCAATACACTCTATTTTATATGTTCAAACTTACTGCATTTTAAATCTCTGTACATTTTTGTGCTATCCACAACTAAGTTTACTCTCACCTTTCAGAAAACCCAGCATAAGTCACATGAACTGTTGATCTGTATATATTTCAGTTCAAACATAAAAATGCATAGCCATTCTGTAGAGGGAAATTCCCTCCTACTATAACTTTTCTTTGTTTCCAAGTTATCAGCTATGTTTAACATTAAAAATGATAGCTAGAATAAGTCATCTCACAAATCAATCCAAAACCTAAGATTAAAGAGTCTAAAAATTCTACATTATACTTTTATTTGTATTTAAAAATACACTGGAAATTCTTCATAGGCTCATTATTGAGCTTATTTTCTTTATCTGAAGTTTAGAATGGTTTAATCTGCTTCATACCTTCATCAACATATGAAGCTCATTTGTTATTTTTGTCCAAATGTTTGTTCACTTTCTTCTGCAGAGCTTTAGATAACCACTCATACATGGCTTTCTACTATCCTTGGTAATGTTTTCATTTTTGGAAACATCCTGAAACAAAGAGTCAAGAAGAAGTTGATGGTTTCAATTTTTGATTAATGGCAGTTATTTAATGTGAGAACCCATGACAAATTCTGCCATGTCAGAAATTCTGTGCTTAGGCTGTATGCTGTGACCTTCGAGTTGCTGACCTTTACCTCACCAGGAAGTCTTGTGATTTAGGTTATCCTTGGACTATTGACCTTTGAAAGAAGTAGAGAAGGCTCAACTTGGAACCACCTAGAGGATCTAGGAAGTTCTTACAAGGAACTACTCAGAGAACTAGGAAGTTCTACAGGGAGTGATTTAGGCTATTGCATTCTTGCCTGGGGGCGAACGTGAGTGAGATAAGAATAGATCCTATTGACCTTGCCCTATATATGTTCCTGCTAATTGGCAATAAAGTGAATCTTGATCAGAAATTTCCCTACTTTATTCGTTATTTCTCGCGCCTCTGTATCCTACTTTCAATCCCCACTCCCTCTTCCAGGTGAACCCTGATTCGATTTTTCCAGTGGGCTGGGACCCGACAATTTAATCCAGAAAATAACATTGACCTCTAGATATTGGTATTCTTATTTTGTAGATAAGGTACATGAATCAGTAAATTTAAGTAACTGTCCTAGTACCAGACACAACTAACTGGCATATCAATAACTGAATTCAGACTCCAGATCCACAATGTTTGTGGCTATGGTACACAGATTTTATGCTACTTACTGCAGTTCTTATCTCCAGAAAATCAATTGGAAGAAAGGAAAGAAGGAAAGACGGAGGTAAGGAAGGAATGTGGGAGGAAGGAAGGAAGGAAGGAGGGAAGGAAAGAAGGAAGGAAGGAAAGAAAGAAAGAAAGAAAAAAGAAAGAAAAAGAAAGAAAGAAAGAAAGACCATAGTATGCTCACAAGGAAGGACAAATGGAAGGAAAGGATGAGAGAGAGAGAGAGAGAGAGAGGAATGAAGAACAGAAGGAATGGCAGAAGGAAGAAAAGGAGAGAGGAAAAAGGGAAAAATGAAGTAAGGAAGGAAAGAGGGAAAAAAGAAAGGAAGATTGTTAGGAAGCGAGAGAGAAGAGCAAATAATTGTTCTGTTTGTAGTACAATTGCGCCCTTTCTCTGGCACCCAAATCTTCTACCACTTTCATGTCCCATGGTACATGTTGACCCTTCAGTTCATTCTTGTGTGGATTAAAAATGGGTCCTGCCATTGCAGTTTCAAATTATGACGTTAATATTTAACAGCCATCTGAAGAATAATGAGTAGGTAGGCTGAAAGAAATATTACAGAGTAATGTAGGTGGTGACCGTACAGCAAAACAGCACACAACTGTCCATTTAAAACACCAATTCCATGCTTTATTTTAAGATGTTTATTACAGGATCATTAAGGAGGGTTCTTCAAACATTCATGTATCAGGATTTTTTAGGAGGTTTGTTGTCATTATTTTCTGTGTTTGCAGAAAACATTTGGGTATCTACATTTGTAAGTTATTTTGTATACTTTGACTCACTATCTTGAGGAAAAAAGAAACCAAGTTAAAAAAAAACCCAGAGTATTCTGACAAGTTACTATACATTAAGACTATATAGTTTTAGCTTCTAAAATGAATATGATGTTGAAAATGGTGAGTGAAGATGTTGGTTGTTAGCCTACCCAGTACAAGATGAAAAGCTCAGATGCGGGGGATGAGACTGAATGCTCAGTTGATACTGAAATGATGTTTACTTTGATTCTTTTAAGGAAACACTGAGCTGAATTTTCACTTGTCCAGAGAGACACCCCCCCTTTTTTTTGTTATGATTAAGACTGACCACTTTTGTATTTGATTTCAGACAATTGCATAATTTCATCAATGTCTTATGCATGTGTACTAACTACCATATTGCATTCTTTGTTCTGAGGTACAAGAATCCTATAAAAATCTTTATTTGGAGAATATGCATTGTATAGATTATCTTTCCTTTAAAAATGAAACTGATCATTCCTAGGTGGAGAAAAGAAACAGTGATTTTTGAGAAATTTCAAAGTTCTCTCTCAATAGAAATAATAATAATATGTCCTCTGCTGTTCTTGGTCATGTAATAGTTAAAGCTAAAGCTTCTCGCTCCAAAGTCCATGATTTAATAGACAGACTTTTGAACATAGTTTGCAAGTTATTTTCACCTCTCTGATCATTTGCAAGACTGGACTTTATTTAATCATTGGTAACGTTTAGAGTGTCTGTTAACCTTTTTAAATTGATTTAAAATCATTATTCTATTGCTCCATTAAGTTTATCAACACAGTGTGTGATGTGAGAGAGTTACCTGTGGTGAGTAAAATAAAATAGGATTAAAATGTCTGGTTTGGGTTTCTACCAGTAGGTAGAAAAAAAACATTCAGTAAAACCCAAGCCTGTGACCTGTACCTGTGTCTTAAACTCTTTCTGAAACTCTAGTTTACAATATTTAAGAAAAAATTGTGAGTGAGCTGAGATGCAAATAGAATCATTCTTTTCTGTCTTTTTGCTCTCCCACCTTGGCTGTTGTCACATAAACAGGCTTAAAGGCTACAGTTTTTCAAAGTTTTGACTTAGGAACCAAATTCATCTCTTTCTCATATGATCAGTAATGTACTTTGAAGTTAGATATTTTATCTACTTCACTTCCTCCATTTTATTGGATAATGTTATGCCAAGTTCATAAGTCAGTACCCCTCCATGGCCTCTGTATCAGCTCCTGACTCCAGGTGCTTCCTCTCTTTTATTTATTTATTTTTATTGTAATTTATTCACACTACCTCCTGGTTGTTATCCCCTCACTCTTATGTTCCCATTCCTCCCTCCCTCCCTCCTCTGATCTAAGGGGCAATGACCACATTGTGGGCACCAGAGTGCCTATCAAAGGTTCAGCAGCAGTTTCCCCTTCCCACCAAGTGGAGGATCAGCAATCCATTGGCTATGTCTGAAGAGGGGGGCTTTGTTCTCTGCAAGCATTTTCCTTAGCTGGTGCATCAGTTTGTGTCTAGATCTGCAGGCCCTGATGGTCTCCCTCCTGAACCTTCCATCCCCCAACTCTTCCCCAGAACTCTCAGTGCTCTGGCCAGTGTCTAGCTTTGAGTCCAAGTATCTGTCCCAATCCTCCACTTGGTGGAGTCTCAGAGCATATCTATTTTGGGCTGATATCCACTAATGATTGAGTGTATATATCATGTGAGGTAACCCAGACCCAGAAAGACTAACACGGTATAGACTCCAGGTCCTTCACATGTCAGAGTTCTTGCCTTAGCTTCTCTCAATGGACTGCAATGCAGGATGTGTAAGCACAATAATCCCTTTCCTCCCCGAGGTCATTTTGATCACAATCTTTCAACATATCAATAGTAGCCATAACTAAGACAACATATAAAAACTTAGAGAATAAAAGTAGACTACACATAAAAAATTTATGAAAGAATGTCATTCTCCAACCATCAAATTTGATGCTAATATACATTCTAAATGATATATAGTAAGCCTTTACTTTTCTATTGTGAGTCCTATTTTGATTTTGTTCTAGAATGAATTTAGATAAGCTAGATTTTGCTAAAAAATAGAAAGAGATCTCTCTGGTGGAAAATGACTACAACTCATGTATATTTCTTAATTTTTTATTAGTCTTTTATACTTGTAAACTGAATTACTGTAGACTTCAGTCATGATTACAGTAACTACAAAATAATTTTGAGGTTCGGTTACTAAATAATATTTAAATACTCTGCCAGGCTTTGTAACTTATAATGTTATTTTTAGAACAGGTTGCCATTTCTAAAAACAAGGGTTAGTTTCTTCAAAACTATTACTTACCCTTAAAATGCTATTCATTTTCAAGTACTCTTAAATTTGTGTTACCCATTACATCATAATGGTTGTTAAATGATTAATCAAACATTTTTACTACTACTTAGATGTTGCTAATGTCCCATAACAAGTGTTTTATTAAATGTTGTTCATAATCATATTGAATATCCATTCATTTATAAAATGTTCACCAAACAGCAATTTGAAATCTCTTTGCTTATCTCTTTATATAAATTTCTGAGTAACTTAGTCATTTTAAAGTTTTTAAAAGATACAGAAGAGCCATGACTCATGTTAGGGCTGGCCATGGCTCAAGGGCTTTCCTAAAATCCTCTTCTACTTTCCCAGATGACTCTGGGGCCTCCTCCTCTGCCTGACTATACATCCACCCCCAATATTATTTCTCTTTCTACCCCCTCACTTTTCTCATTATCTATTCTTACACTTCCAACTGCCATCTGTTGATATCTTTCTAATCTGTTTATTCAAAATAGACTTCTATTTCAGCCTAGTATAATTTAATGGGAAACAGATGTCTCTTGAACACCTCCAATTCAATGTCCTGTTTCCACCCTCTCACTTTCTACAGAAACTACCTCTTCTCTCTGCACACCATCTCTGCTTCTTTGCATAAAGGTAGCAATTATCTATATTGCATTCTAATTGTCCTATTTAATAGAAATTAAAAAGCTCTTTAATGTTTCATGTGCAAATTATGTATTACACATAAATTTCTTGTTTTATTTATACTTTTGGGGGTCTATCGTTAAATTTCAGTTCCATGGACTAACATGAGTTAATACACTTTTTAAAGCTAACTTAAAAAGTAGTATGTTTTACTCTTGGATTTCCCTTCTTGTGGATACTGTTTGGCCCACATAATCCCTAGATGTGGCAAGCAGTCCAGAAGATCTCTGTCCTCCAGCCAGTAAGACTTTCAGCTGTGAAATAAAACTATTTTTGCTGGTAATTGTTTCTTGATATACAAAATCACCTTTCACCAAAAATCCCCACACTAGTACAACTGCATCTAAACTTGTTCTTGTATTTTCAGCCATAATTTTCTTTAGTCCATTTTCTGCCAAAATTGATTTTCCAAAAATAGCTTTTTCGTACACATCTTAAAACTCTCCTGATAAAATCCTTCTGTGACTACATTTCTCTTCAGAATTAAAACACAAAACACAACAGAAGACAGAAACCTTTCAAGCACCCCTTAGCTGTGTCATCTATTTTCTCTCAGCCTACATTTATTTTGGAAAGATATAATTGATAATGTCTAATGCTTTGTATTTAATACACCCTTGAAATAAGCAGGCATGTTCTAACATTTTTAATAAGACTGTTTAGTCTTTATTCTGCAGTAGCATTTAGCACCTTGGGAAGGTTATTTAATCACTCCAACTTCCATGGCCTTGATTTGTTGTATCCTATTTCTGTACACCTGAGCTACACAAAAAGCCATAGTTCCATGGAAAGGCAGTATATTCATTTTAAGTATTGTCACTGTAGAGGCTTCCTTAGAAGACACTCAGAACAAGAGGTGCAAGCTGTACATTTTAATTCCTAGCCCCCTCAAATTATGTGAGAGAAAACAGAAAAACAAAGACAACAATACTTCCAAAAGAACAGTATATATTTCAATGCACAATTCGGGTGCACCCACATTCGTCAGAAATGCCATGGCGGTAACCCGACCTATTGTTAGAAATCTAGCACGTACATTTTTCACTGTTTTCCAGTGGGACTTTATGCCAACTGGTATTGATTGCGAGAGTTCTGAACTTCTATTAGGCTCCACTCTTCTTTTAGCTGATGATTATTTTAGCCCAACAACAAGATGATTTAGAATTGTGAATATAAATTGAAAGATACAATAGAGACAGGTCATCTTAGCTGTTTCTATCTGATAGCATAACCATTCTGGATGTAGGTATTTCTGCAGAACCTTTTCATTACGGCCTCCTAGTTAGATTTGAAAATAATTTTTTAATTTAAGAAAACTATTAAGTGCTCAATTTACTCTGAGATTAATAAAATTCAGTCTTATTCAGAGTGATGCTTAGAGTTCACTAACATTCAAGCATCACAGAGTATGCAGTGGTATTTAAGATGGAGTGAAAAGAAACACAGAAGTGAAAAAATAAGGAATGGGAAGGTGGGGTTCATGCATGGGCTGTTGCTGTACATATCTTATGTTAGAAGGCTTTGTTACCTTGAAATAGACTTAAGTTCTATCCTTAACAGAGCATATATGCAAGCCACAGCAAACTGGTTATTCATGTTCCTTATGTCTCATAGAATGCTATTTATACTTATCAAGTGGAGAATATTGGTTAAAAAGATGACTCTAGGTTTAAACTGTTGAGGCACAGATTTCAGATTCACGACTCACTAGCCACATGGTGATGGGTCAACCAGTTCTGTGGCTTAATTCACAGAAACACAGATATTTGCTTTCCTCTGTGTCCTATGTGCTGGGATTAAAAGTATGTGCAACTGCCTCCAAGCTCACCATTTTTTTCATTTGAAAATAATGCCTGTAATACTACTACTTATGAGGCTGTATTGCTGAATTAACAGCTCATGTTAGGCTCATGTTCATGGAGCAGCTGTTCAACAAACACTGTCTATTATCCATTGCAGCCTTATAAAGCTGAAAAGTAAGTCCAAGACAGAAGCAAATAATATCTTCATAGTCAATTTGTGATGGTCAACAGCTAACATGCCTAGCACTGGCTGGGACGCATTCAATAAAGAATAGATCTCTCTCTTCCTATTTTATCTTGCTCATGATGTATGTCTTGTGATCACGTGGAACATTCTAGTGCCATTTGTCTCCCCTGTTTAACTTATGGCTGTGATACCTTTAATTATGGCTATAAGTTCAGAGCTTGAAGCAAGAAATGTGGTAACTTACACCTCTTCTTTTGATTTTAAAGGATCTGATGTAACAGGCTTTTAATATTGATGAAACATGACAGTTTTCCTCTGCAAGTTTAGCTGAAGGAGTGTGGCTTTGTCTATTTACTGTTGTGCTGTTAACTGAGAAATGATGCTTCTCTTTTTCACATTTTTATTTGGGATAATCATTTTCTGTTGTTACCCATCACAAGTTAACACTGCATCTTTTTTTCCCATTAAGTTGATGATTTTCAAAGATTTTTAATTAATGCTATTCATAAACCCTGGAGTTTTTAGCCTGGAGTCCCAAGGAGAAAGATATTATGAAAAATAATAATGCAATCACTATCAATAATAGTATGAACAACACACTGCAACTGTGAAAGAATTGGGAGGAATGTACCCTCGGGATCTTAGAAGTTTATACTGAAAAGCACAGTAAAAATATACTTGTCTCTGGCTGGATGTTAATTGTGTACAGAAACCCAGAGAACAAGTCATTGGTCTTTTCATTCCTGCATTTTGAACTTGCTGTTTTACGTTGGCTGGTAATTACTGCCCAATGCCATGGCCACCCTGCTGTGCCCTGACAATATTACCTGACTGTAGTGTTTTCCACTTTCTGCTGATGTGTACTCTTTCCTAGGGGTTAGTGGCCATTAAATCACCCCACAAAGAGGCAAAGGCCCCGATTCACTGCAGAAAGAACTGATGATAGAAATGTCCCTCATATGGCCCCCCATTTTCTTTTACAATGCAGGTAAAATTCAGACACACATAAGAAACACATGGAGTTCTCTAGGTCCTTATTTCTCTAGATTGTATTTAAAGGTTCATATTCTTCTAAAAACACTATCTCTGTAGCTTTCCCCAAATGATTCCATAGAATCCTATGCTAAATGACTGAGGGCAGAGATTTCATCTTCAAAAAAAAAATGTTTGATGGGAAATAAAAGCCAAATATGTGTCACTTTCAGAATCATTTAGAGTCCACAGTTCTATCTTTGAATTGACGTCTTTGCCTCATTCCACCATCTGCAACTTATGCACAAGAAGATGGTCACTACTTTACCGCCAACAAATCATTAACTCTCAGCATAACCTATTGACTCAAGACATAATTGTAGTCATCCAGATAGGATGACAATTTTAAATTTGTTATCTAAGTTTCGTGGCTTCAAACTTTTCCCCCAGGAAAAGTCAGTTCTCAAATACTCGCACAAACTAGAACTTTGGCAAATGATTAAATGTATGCAGATAAATATGATTAAGAAATAGCTTAGGTGCTCACATTTGGAAATAAGGAAGTACTACTTCTCAATCACTAGATAATGTTTGGTACTGGGAAACATTTGATGATAAGAAAGTGGAGCAGCAAGAGCCTTGGAGTCTATATTGTAAAGAAAACTATACAGGAATCTAGTAATTTCTCCTGCTAAAGCTTCCTTTGCCCTGTGGTTGTGCAGGCTTCCTTTAATGTGTTAGTATTAATAGTCGATAACAAAGTCAATGAGATATGAACAAGAATGTGTTATCTGAAAAGTGAAAAAGAAAGTAAACAGCAATGACTTAGTGTTGTTTTCCAGAAAATTCTTTATCTAGGTTCTCTAATTTACATAAATTGTACCCCTGATGGAAAAGAGAAAATGATTTTAGCATCTACCAATATGTTCTCTCATTGTTCAGCCCTTGCATTTCTCAATAAAGTGGCCAGTGGCTGAGAATAGCTATAGATAAGTATGTGAACTGTGCTTAGACTGAGTAAAATTACAATACAAGTATAAAACAGACAAGTACTTTAGATAATTAATATAAAACATGTAAAATAGCTCATTGACATTTTTATCATTTACAATTTGAAATAGTAGAATTATTAAATACATCATAATTGGATCTTAGTTTTCTATTTTTAGACAAAAATTAAACATTTTAATTGTAAAACTGACTTCTATTATATTCTATACTTTTCTGCTTTGGATGTTGCAGAGGGAAACATAGGAGAAAAATTTATGTACAGAATGAAAAGACATACATGACTCTGTTGACAAAGCCAGTTGCCATTCTGAGAGTGAAGCCACAACAGAAGGTGCTGCTGGCAGCAAAAGAATGGATAACTTTTGTAAAATACACTGCTGTCCCAGAATGATGCAGAAGATCAGATGTCACCACACCCAGCCATGCCCAGTGTGTCACTGTCAGAAAATGAGCATCACCTGTTAGAGACTGTCCATGAGGCATCAAGCTTTGTATTAGGTTGGAGCTGGGTGCATTAATATGTATTATAAGCCAAATACCCCTGTTGTCCTTCTTCAGTGCCAGTGAGGCACTCCTTAAGCCCTCTAAAAAAATCTGAGTACTGTATTTATTCCTTAATGCCAAATGTAAATGCTACTATTATTTTAAAAATTTCATTACCTGATTTAATATTTCTTTTAAAGAACATGTATCAATTATTATAGGCTTATTTTCTCATTCAATTAACTAGGTTCTATTTTAAAATAATGTACTAGTCTTATAATATATATATATATATAATTTAATTTCAAAGAATAATTTTTTTTCCCCATGAAGTGGGTTGGCAAATATGGTTCTTCAGATGGATTAATTCTGCTTTCTTTCTTTCTTTTTTTTTTTTTCCTCCATAGTGGTTCTAGTTAATGGACTTGTCTTTGGTCATTTTGTACATTTATCTCAGTCCTCCTCTCATAATTCCAGATTATTCATACAACTTCCGCATTTATCATTAAATTCTAGTGGATGCTAATGTTTCAGTGATGTGTGCAACATTTTGCCTTCCCATTTACCTTGGAAAGGTGATGGCTGCATGTGGTGTATCTGGAAGAGTCAGAAGACAGCAGTGTTGCTTGGCTTCAGTTTGATAGTTAAATCTAATGCTTCATGATGGTTTCATTTCTGCAAGAAACTTAAAACCGCGAGTTACGCTTAAGGATTTGGAAGCCATCAAAGAAAATCGCCTATTGTTTTTCAAGAGCAGAAGTTCAGATTCCATAGAGCTTATTCCTGAAGTGTAAATAATCAGGAAAACTTACTGAATAGTATAGTTTTTCCACTGTGTTTTTTTTTTTCCTTTACTTTATGTCATGGCTATTTTATCATGTTTATTTGAAAATTGACTTACCTACCACACGCCATGGTGTTGAGTTTATTGTTAAAGGACATGTGTGATTAATGGCCTTACCAAAGTTATGGATTCCTATTGTTACTAGGTTCCTATCGTAGGAACCAATGAAATCTTATGTATGATCCATACCCATGTGGCATCCTTTGGTATTTCAATGTTGCATAAGTGCTGATAATATGGATTTTACTTTCTGACCTATATTAACATACAGCAAAAATAAAACAATAAAAAGGGGGTATGTAATTCAAACATAGGGCTTTTCTTAAACCTAATACTTTTAAATGTTGTTTCTCTATACAATTACAAGAGAAGCAAGGTAATTTACATAAGTACTACAGTCTGATTTAAAGTAAAATTCCTGATATTTTTAAGTGAATGCAATTACATTTTTAACTTTATTTTGAAAAAGATTAGTTATTCCATAGTCTTCTGAGCTTCATAATAACCAATTTACAATGATAATATTCATATTGTGCATATATTATGTATTGTTACTTATGTTAATGAAAATGATAACTAAGAATTTTGCCTTAAAAAGGGCAAGCTTGGATTCAGGCAGAGTCAATGGCCAAACTCTGCCATGGCAAGGTGAGCCAGTCCTCAATATTTCCTGCTGCACAAATATATCTGTCAGATATATTGGGCCTGAAGGCTGACAATGATGCTGCAATGACATTAAGAGATTTGAGTGACTGTTCAGGCAGCAAACTGACTCTGTCATTTTTTCATTTTGGAAGCTCCTAACCTGCATTTCCTGTCTATTCAGGTAATTAATTTTATTTCTTCTCAAGTCTCTGATAGGGTTGAAGACCAGATAGTCTAGTTTTACAACTAAGCTTAGTGGTTTAGGGGGTTAAGATGTTTAAAGGTCTAGATAGATAGCTTAAGTTGATAAAGATGCAATATGATAGATAATTGATTTACACTCAGAATTTTAGACTCACCAAGATAGGAAAGATGTTTTCTTCAAGAGTGCCAAATACAAATAACCAAAACACTATCAATGTAATATTTATATAATTCTTGATTGTTTCATGGTTCTTCTTGCTGTAGGTAGTTCATTGTATATATGTGCAATAATATAAATGCATATGTAAAAATATTAAAAAGGAAAAAATAAGGTAGGAAAAGAAAAAAATGATAACTAACATTTTTATTTAAAAATTTTCTATGACAGTATCAGACATATGTAGAATATATTGTGATTTTATGTGCCCTTCCCACTGCCTGCAGACCCTCAGTCACATACCATTCCCATTTTAGTATACTTTTCTTTTTGTAACAACTCATTAAATACAGTTAGTACATTATGTATACAATGGATAATAGGTCATCTACTTAATCAACAAATGTATGTATATAAATACATACATATATGTGTGTGTGGGGTTAAATATTGAGCCCATACACCACTCAATTTACAGGTCTGCTAAAGGAGTGAAAACAATACAAAAACAATAACATAGTGCCAATCTATTTAAAATAAAATAGTTGCTGAACAATCACACTTTAATGATGTAATCTTCTTTGACTAACCTTTGCTGGTGGGATAAAGTATTCTGTTTAGACATATTTTAATTATATTACTTCTTAATAACCAAGATAGTAGAATGAGAAAGGATAGCTACAAAATATAAGATGTTAATAATAGTTTTAATGAGTTCTTGGAAGCAAGAACCCCTATTTTCAGGAATTTGTCATGGAGATGGTGATTAGATTGTAAGTATCTGCATAAACATTGTTTGCTCGTACAGATGGGAGAGACAGGTTAGAATTAGACAAGGCTTTTAAAAAGTGAATATTATCTCCCTTTATGATTTATATAGGAATATTAAATCCTGAATACATGTATATATACATATACATAGCTAGATTGAAGTGCATGCTCACAGAGACTTAAACTGTTCTTAGTAGCTACTTGTATGTTGTGAAACCTGAAACTGCTCAGGCCAAAAATCTGAAGCTTCCAAAAGATAACAGATAAATGATAACATCCCTAGTCTCAGGTGAAGACTAAACAGCTCCAAGAAACCTGCTGGTGCCGTTTTATGCCCCAGAGTTGCGAAACCCTGATTCTGGTGTACACTATTGAAAAGCAACAGAAAACACAGGGACATGGGACAGGAGAGGTACGAGCCAGGGAGCCTGCTTGCCATTTCACTTTTTATCCTTTCAGAACTCTAACCCATTGGCTCTTCCCGCCCACATTCCTGGCCTTCCCATCCAGATCTTTTGCAGACAGGACTACAAATGTGCTTTAGTAATTATCTCAGAATTCCTTCATATAGTCAAGCAACACATTAAACACAAGTCCACTCTTGTCTTCCTGAATCTTCATAGGGCTTCATGAAGCATAGTTTTTATCCAAATAAAGATACAATCAAAGCCATGATTGCATTGGATATGATACAACTACCCTGATTGAAGTTCTTTCTCAGAAGAAAGAATAAAGGTATTTAAATTTTGTTTTGTGTTATCTTTTGACACAGAGTCTCACTTGTAGCATAAGCTGGTCTTAAACAGATGAAGTTTTTCAATGATGTTTACCTTTTCCCTCACAATGCTGTAAATCTAGTGATACTTAAATATCAATATAAAATCAAGTAATAATATTACACAAGAAAGAAAGTAAAGTCCTTTGCTTAACACATAAGTATATATATACACAGGCATGTTCCTAACAATAAAAGGAAACAATGTTAATGAAAAGTATATGAACTAGGTCACAAGATCAGGCTTGACACCTACAAAGACCTTTTCCTATTACCTCCCATCCTTTTCTTGTCTTGCACTTAGTATGGTTATTACCTGGCAGATTGGGTCATGCTTCCAACCTACATACAATCTAACCTTCTGTAACCCTGGACCTTGAAGGCTTCCGCTTCCAGCCTCCATTGGCTAACCTAAGCATAGAATGTTTTCAGCCTCTGCGACTTATGAATGAGCTCACCCTTTCTAGCTGTTTCTGAACTCTGGCTGGCTAGTTCAACTCAGCTGTTCTGGCTCAAACTGTCTCAAAGCTGACTAATTCAATCTGACCTCTCTTGGCTTTTGACTGAATTGCTCTAAACTTTACTGACTGCACAAATTCAACTGAACTCCACTGCACTAAATTGAACTGCCCCAGACTCAACTCCTTCCTCTCTCTCCCTGCACTGCTCTTAAGTAGCCTCTTTTTCCTCGCTGTTCTAGTGAGAATTGAGCATATCCATTGACTCATTTTGTCAAATACTTCTGAGGCATCACTTTGTGTGTTTCTAAATTACAAGTCACTGTTTGGGATTAAAGTGTGTACTAAAGGCCTACCTGCAGTCTAGCCAGCCAGATCACACAGACATAGAAGGTTTTGGATGTGATTCTAGCCATGTTGATGGATTAAAATTCCTTTACAGTGTTGTAGTTCAGTTTTTCCTTCATGGTTTGGTGGGTTGGATACATAATCCACAAAAGTTCTGTACTGCTATTCTTTTTGTTTGTTTGTCTGTTTGTTTTAAATTTTGTTTGTTTTGTTGTTGTTATAGTTTGTTTGGTTTTTGAGACAGGGTTTTCTCTGTGTAGTCTTGGGCTGTCCCTTAACTCACTGTGTAGACCAGGCTTGCCTCAAACTCAGAGATCCACTTGCCTCTGCCTCCTGAGTGCTGCTGTACCTCTATTTTGAGGATAATGACACTGAGACAGGAATGTGTTTTAATTACAGGAGACATTTGTGTCTGGTACAGTGAAATCCTGTGAATCTCACAGCAGAAGTATTGGTTTCCAGTATCTAAGGTTTCTAGTCAACAGAGTGTAAGGTTCTAGGAAGAGGAAAGGAAACTGTTTTAATGTGTTGATCAGGGCAATGAGAGCAAACTCTTCTTGTTTCTGCTCTTAGTTTCTGGATACACAAATTTGGCCTATTGGGAAAATATATATTCGAAGCATGTTTAGAATATATGTGACCTTCTGGAAAAGCTTTTCTTGACTCTTCAAGATATTGGTGAAATTAATTTTGCTATAACTCTGTTTTCCAAACCTTCAGCACCATATTAATAAGCAATGTTCTTCTGTTATATAGTATTTGATATGATAATTAAAAAAATGTTCATGAGCATGAATACAAGCTGAACTTTGCCTGTGAGGTGAGAAGTGATTACACTAGTCAAACCTACTGCTATTATAATACAGCTCAATTTGAAGAAACATTGTGAAAGGCAAATTCATATCTGGAATACATATTAATTGTATTTTATTTCATTTTAAGTTTAAATTTCAATAAGGACAAACTCCTCCTCCTCCTATATACAATGAAAATTGTTAAATGCAACTAGTCTGCCATGGGGTAGTTTGCTGAACATCCTGTAAAATGAAGCCATATTGGAGGCTTGGTGGTGGAGTCTTCTGATAAGAAATTTGGTAGGGGGACTGTCTTCTCAATATTAATATTTCCTTTATTTTAGATTTCCTTTGATACAGTGGAATTAGTCAATTACTATTTCTAGAGCAGTGAGACTCAACAGTTAAATCCATTCCTGGGAGTATTTTGAAATATATCATCCATGTTTTCCTTTTGTGGTTTTAAAGTTTGAGGTCGCATATTCATTTGGGTTGATTTTTTTTGTAAGGTGTAAGGAAGTATTGAATTTCAGCCTTTTGGTGCACACTAAGTTTTTCCAGCTTTTCTTTGTCTTAATAACACACTATTGCCAGTAGCACAATGCCATTTGCATTATTGTATTTTACTTACGTATTTGTATCCATTATCCAGACATCAATCTTCAGCATCTATAGCATACCTATCTACTATGTGCTCACTAAATAGTAAAATCAAACACATGAATGAATCATTGAATTGACAAATGGATGTATGCTAAGAGTCAAATTAAATTATTCTAGGGTAGTCTCATTGCTTACTTATGGATAATTTGTGTAATAAGAATATATTCATCGGACAGGATAAAATCTAGTTATTAGGGTCAGTCAATATCTTATGGCTTATTTAATAAAATATTTCTTTCTGAGTTGAGGAGTAGAGGCTCCTTCTCTTATCTGTATATTTCCATAATTGTAAGCATATAACACAGTCCTTGGACTCAGTGCTGGTACCATTAGGATGCTGTACATTTTGCTGCTCTTAATTAATTGTGGCAAACACATAACGGTCTCTATGGCCAGCATCATCTGCACACAGCAGCATAATCATTTTTCCTTATAGTAGAGATTGTTTTATGAGTCATAAGTCTTCCCTTGGGGGTGTGGTTATCATCTGATAACCACACCCCTGGGAGATTAAAAACACTTATCTCTGGATCATGACTTGCAGTGCCCCAGAGGTGTGATTATCTCAGGAAACGCACACTCTCTGTCATGCCTAATTGCTTAATTATTACAGCTGTAAGTTCAGAGCACCATACAGGAAGTAACGTTGTGTCAGCACTTCCAACAAACTCCTTTTCCAAGAGTATATAACTTAGCCATTTAAGAAGGAGCTCCAGTTCTATTATACCACAGCACTGCAGATATTAGTCTAAGAAATATGGTTTTATTGATAAGGCATTTTTATTTTAAACTTGGGTTCCTATTCTCTTAGTGAATTGATCAAAAATAAAATGATAATTTGTTTTTTTTTTTTTATACCATATACTCTGCGATAAGATGAAGTAATGGATTAAAGGCATGTGTTGGCACCTGAGTATCCAAGCACTCAGAAGCACATGGGAGAAGGAGAGAACCAAATCCTGTAAGTTGTCATCTGACCTCCACATACACAAGTGTCACATGCGTGTCCACACACAGCACTCACTCACAGTCACACTCACATGCAAACATACAATGATTAATTTGAAAGGTAATATTTAAGAAAAAAAATTCTGTGAGACAGTCAAGAAATAGAAGTCTTGTAAAGATAAAATGGTTAAATTAATTTAAATAGCAACAATGCCCCATATAATTTCTAAGTTACTGGGAATGCACTTAAACGGTTCAGGTCATTCATAGAGGTTATGTAAGTAACATAAACTCCACTATAATCAGAGATACCATTATGCACATATCAACTCCAAACCTCAACCAGTATTTCATTGGTTCATTAACCAATTAGACTATTAACTTTCTAAGGAGGATCAAGCAGCTGAGCAGAAACTAGGAAGGCAAGAGAAGCAGTGAAAACACCATGGAATTCCTTCTAGCAAGGTTCTTTAAGTCTTTTGAATGTCTTAGAGATGACAGATATTTCAAATATGAAAAAATTCTGCCTCATGCAGTTCACAGGGGACTAAAGACTGAGTTATGTTGTTAATGTGGTAATTCCTAAGAGATACATTTGTTTACTAGCTTTAAGTCATCTGAGTTAATACTTTTCCAATAACAGCACCCCTGAGATACTCACAAAAACTTCTCCTGTATGTATGAGCTATAAATGAACAAAAAAGACCGAGGACCTTCTCTTTGTGTTAAAACTTCAAATAATCTTGTTCCTGGACTAGTAGATAATTTTGCAGCCACTAAAACTCTTTCAGAATATTGTTCCCAGGGCCACTGTGTGATCGTTTACTCTGTCTTGGATGAGTATGTCTGAATGTGTGCATATACAAAATTTAAGTGCCCCTCCAAAATAATATAAAAGTCACTAATTGTCTATTGCTCATTTCAAGCATTCACTTTATTTTTTACAAGGATTTTCATCCCCGTCTTTCTGCCTCTGACTGTTTGTATCTTTCTCTGTCTCTCTTTTTCTCTCTGTGTGTGTCTCTTTCTTTCTTTCTTTTTCTCTCTCTCTGTTTTTCTTTCTTTGCATCATATTTACAGTGTCCTAAGCCTCCAGATATACTGCGTAATGTCAGAAGACTAAGGCATAAATGAAAGCCAAGAATTTTTAATAGAATTCAGAAATCTCCCTATCCAGGAACTTAGAGTCAAAGCCCTGTGATGACCCAGGGAGGAGGTGGTTTTTACAAACTAAGAGAAGCAGGTTTTTATTGATAATATTCCTATTACATCTCAATTGTTATCCCATCCCTTGTGTCCTCCCATTCCTCCCTCCCTCTTGTTTTCACCCTATTCCCCTCCCCTATAACTGTGACAAAGGGGGACCTCCTCCTCCTGTATATGATCTTAGGGTATCAAGTCTCCTTCTTGGTAGCCTATTATCCTTCCTCTGAGTGCCACCAGGCCTCCCCATCAAGGGTACGTAGTCAAACATGGGGCACCAGAGTCCACGTGAAAGTCAGTTCCCACTTTCCACTTAACTGTGGAGAATGTCCTGTCCGCTGGCTGGCTGGATCTAGGTAGGGGTTTGATGCTAACTCACATATTGTCCTTAGTTGGTGCCATAGCTTGAGCAGAACCCCTGGGCCCAGATCCACCCACCATACTATTCTAGAGAAACAGTTTTTAAAGTACATTTTCACTGGACATAAATGTGTTTGTTTTTATAATGGGCATTCTCTGTTAGCTGTATTGCACTGTGTGTGACCTTGTTAGAACAATGTGAGGAGACTAACACATTTTTTGTTTATTCTTTATATTAACTGTGACTTGTAAACTGTGACCAATTTTTAAAAATTTTTCTGAGTTTATTTTTCTCAGAGTGCTACTTATAAATGCCTTCTATTTTATAGGCAGAAAACTCCAAAGTTATTGAATTGTAAATTATTCTAAGTTTTAGGGACCTTTAGTAAGTAAAAATATATTTATGTGATTCCTATTAAAGTCTCAATTGCATGTTAAGGGTGGAGGGGCTTTTTTTTCCCACACAGAAACAAAATTTAATCCAAACTTGTGGTGAACTTCAAGGAATATTAAATAGTCAGAACAATAATAAGTGAAACAAAGTCAGGGAATTTATACTTCTGTGTTCCCCAAATTAATACTGTGCTAAATGAATCAAAATGGCATAGAACTTGCCTAAAAATAGACAGTAACATATTAGTGTAATAAAGAGATCAAAATAAACCTTCTTGTCAAATGGTTTTCAATAAGGGGACTGAGGTCATTCAACAGAGACAGCAGTGTTCACTACAAATGAGGTTTGAACAACTGGATGTTTACTTGTAGAAAAATGACAGTGAACTCCTACAGTACATATAATACTTAATGCAAAAATGCATCATAGACCAAACATAAATAGGAAACAAAATATTCTAGGGTAAAAAATTAAATATATACTGTATTCCTTGGATCTAACAATGGTTTCTTTGTATATGATACCAAAACCTGAAGCAATAGAAGTTAAAATAGATGAGCCACACAGTATTTTAAAAATCATTTTTGTTATTAATTAATTGATTAATTTATTCACTTAACATCCTGATCATAGACCCCTCCTTCGTCACCTCCCAGTCCCATGCTCCCTCCTCTTCCCCTATGCCCTCTGCTGTTCCTAAAAAAAGGGGGAGTCCCCTTATAGTCTCATCGCAGCTCATCAAGTTGTGTCAGCACTGAGCATGTCCTCTTCCCATGTGGCTTGGCAAGGCAGTCCTGCCAGGGAGAAGTGATCAAAAAGCAGGCAACAGAGTCCTTGTCAGAGACAGTCCCCATGCCCCTTACTAGAGGACCCACATGAAGTCTGAGTTGTCCATTGGCTACATCTGAGTAGGGAGCCTGGGTCCAGTCTATGCATGGTCCTTGATTGATGCTTCAGTCTTCACAAGCCCCTATAGGCCCTGGCTAATTGCCTTTGTTGGTCTTCTTGTGGAGCTCCTGTCATCCCCAAGTCCTTTTCTCCTTCCCCCAACTTTCCCACAAGACTCCCTACACTTCACCCAATGCTTGGCTGTGAGCCTCAGCATCTGTTTCAAACTTCTGCTGGGTGGAGGCTTTAAGGGGACAACTGTGCTAGGCTCCTTTCTGCAAGCATAGCAGAATATCCTCATTAGTGTCAGCTGTTGGCTCTCTCCCATGTGGTGAGTCTTGAGTTGAACCAGGCACTGGCTGGCCATTTCCTCAGTCTCTGCTCAATCTGCTCTTTCTTTACCTCTGCATGACTTGTATGCAGGACAATTTTTGGGTGAAAGTTTTTGTGGGTGTGTCAGTGTTCCCCTTCCTCCACTAGGAGTCTTGTCTAGGTAGAGGGTGTCCTCTTCAGTCTCCATGCCCATGCTACTAGGAATCTCAGGTAAAGTCCTTCTCATATCTTCCCAGAAGTCTAGCATGACTTAGGTATTCAGCTTGTCAAAGACTTGACCTCTCTCTCTCTCTCTCTCTCTCTCTCTCTTCCTGTCTCTCTCTCTCTCTTCCTGTCTCTCTCTCTCTCTCTGTCTCTCTCTCTCCTCCTCTCTGTCTCTCTTCCTCTCTCTCTCCTTCTCTCTCTCTCTGTCTCTCTTTCTGTCTCTCTCTCTCTCTCTGTTTCTCTCTCTTCTTTTTTCAGGCATTCTGTTCTCCCACTCCATGCTCTTTATCAGATCTGATCTCCACCCTCACTTCCCTCTATGCTCCCTCTCCTACCTTGTTCCCTCTCTTCATCCACTACCGATGTCTATTCTATTTTCCTTTATAAGTGAGATTTAAGCATAAGCATTAAGATAAATAAAAAGGATGACCCAAGGGAAAATTACATTTTAGCTTTTGTTTGTTTTTGCATGTTTGTATGTTTGTTTTTTGAGACCGGGTTTCTCCGTGTCACCTTGGCTGTCCTGGACTGACTCTGTAGACCAGGCTGGCCTCAAATTAACAGAGATTCACCTGTCTATGCTTCCTTGAGTGCTGGGATTATAGGTGTGTGCCACTGTAACTGGCTTTGAAAATTTCCTTTTAAGATTTATCTCAAACTACTACAGACAACAGAGTAGTTAAATTTTGCTGTAATAAAACAGGAATTTTATATTATATAACTAATAAAGAATTTATAGATAAATACATAAGTATATAAATATTTGCTAGATTAAAACAATGAAAAATATCTACTAAACTGAATTTCAGATGGAAAAAGTTCTCGATTGAACGTTTATGTAAAGAAGGTACACAGATGGCTAATGGACACATCAGTATTATTGATTCTTGTATTAGCTGGGATTCTTTAAAGGACCACAATTGATAGAATTTACATACCACACCTACCCCCTGCCCCCACGGAGTTTATTAACAGTATTTTACAGGCAGAGCTACTGCTAGTCCAACAATGATTGTCTAGCAATGGAAATTCCGATAGTTATCCAGTCATAAAGCTGTATGCCTCAGCTGTTCTTTAGCATATGCTGGAATCCCTAAGAAGTAGGCTGCAATACCAGCAAAAGAAAGGACTTGCCAGCCAGAGTGAGTTAAAGCAGCCAAAGAGCAAATAGCTTCCTTCTTTCATGTTTCTTATGACGGCTACAACCAGAAGATGTAGCTCAAACTGAAAGTGGATCGTCCCACCTCAAAAGATCCAGATTAAAGGTGCTTCTGCCTCCCCTACAGAGGTATCCAGCTATTCACTTTAGTTAACTCCAGATGTAGTAAAGTTGACACCAAGAATAGCCATCAGAATTCTTAAGAAAATTTACGTCATACTATGGTGATGTATAATCTCATACTTACTGGAACATCCAGTATACAAATGGAAAGCCTATGACAATAGTATAGAGAAAATTTAGCTTTTGTATATTGTTGATGAGAGCCAAAAAATGCCATAGTTTCTATGGAAACCATGTGACCATTTTCCATAATGCTAAATAACATTGTATATAAAAACACCATAAGCAAACCTGTTTGTTACTTTTCCATGGTAATTAAGAAATAGAATAAAGTGGAGATGAATAAAAATTTCATATAACACAACAATTCTATTCTTGGGTGTGTGTTTGCTCTAGGATGATTGTATCACTACAATATTTATTGCGCTGATACTTTAATATCCAGTTCCTCAAAAATGTGTTCAAATGTATAGTAGTTTTAAAGTTTTGATTGAATTAAAATGAAGTCATAAGGTTGAGCACTAATCTCATTGACTAATGTCTTTTTAATAAAGCACAGAGACATTCACAGAGGCAGATAAATTAAAAAAGAGAAGAGGAAGATGGACAAACTGAGGTCAAGAAAAAGGCCTCAGAAGAAAGGAAGCCCTCCAAGATCTTGAGCTTGAACTTCCGTCTTCCAGCATTGACTTGAAAAATGAATGGCTCTTCTCTAAGTCACCCATTTGATTGTTTTTCTTGAAAGCAATGCAAAACCAAAAAAAAAAAAAAAAAAAAAAAGTCCAAAGATTTCAAAGCATTTTTTTGAACATCTATTTGAGCACTGATCTTAAGGCTAAGCATTATTTACAGTGATTAAAAGTGGTAAGGCAGAAAAAATTAATAGATAAACAATCTGCCAATATAAGTATGCAATGGAATACAATGTAGCCTTTAAAAAGCAGATTCTGAGTGTGGTAACACATGGGTAAAATTTGAGGGTATTATGCTATAAAGTGAAATAAGACTGCAAAAGTCGAATACTCGATTATGCTAACTCTGTCCAGTATCTAGAGTAGAACAATTAATAGAGGCAAAGAGATGTGTTGTGATTGCTTGTGTGCAGAGCTAAGGGGAAACAGAGAAGGTTTTGTGAATCCAGAATTTCAGACAGCAAGACAAAACACACTGCTCCATCCATGGTTGCCCAATAAAATGAGTAAAATTAACTTGACTCAATTATACATTGAATTTGCTGAACTGAAGATTGTAGTTAAACACATAAGATCATATTCACTACAATGCAGTCACTTAGTTACACTTGCAGCATAGTTTTATGTAATGGTCCTCTTTAGCTTTGAAGAATGGTTGTTACATTTATTTATTTATTTATTTATTTATTTATTTATTTATTTATTTATTGCACTAAACTGAGTAGTGGCTGAAGAGAGGGAACAAGGTAGGAGAGGCAGCATGGAGGGAAGTGAGGGTGGAGCATGGAGTGGGAGGATAGAAAGAATGAAAAAAGAAGAGAGAGAGAGAGAGAGAGAAGGAGAGACAGATAGAGACAGGGGGGAGAGAGGAGAGGGAGATGGGGGGGTGGGGAGAGGGAGAGAGACAGACGATATCTATTTCACCCTTACACCCCCACAAAGGCTCAGGAATGATCAGAGAAGGGAGTATGGAAAGATAAGAGCCCAACATAGTGGATGTCTTAGCAAAGGAGCATTTGCTGGCCGTGACTGATTTTGACAACCACACAAGCTCACAGTAGCTGGGAATGCAACCAGGAGACCTGCACACATCAAGATCATCAGAATCATAACATGGATGGAGTGGGTTCATGAGGCCCCACCTCTAGCTGAAGAATGATTGGAAAATGATAGCTGTTGGGAAAGAGAGAGTTATTTTCCTTCAAACATGTGAACACTGAGAGGCAACTCATGCTCCATTAGATGGTTGTACGTGCATGCTCATACAGAACACACGAAGTCCACTTAGTGGGCTTCAAACAAAACAAAACACAGCACATGGAGTTGAATCTCAAGCAAACAGAAATGTAAAAACAAACTTTTCTTGTTTGTCACCCAGATTATGGTATTTTGCATGTAATTGACTTTCTTCTATTTGATGAGCATACAGAAAATAAAATTAAATAAGAAGCAGGCCTCCAAGAAGAGACTTGATACCTTATGAGCATATACAGGAGGAAGAGGGAGGGAGCATATACAGTCCCAATCATAGGGGAGGCTAGAAGGGGGAAAGTGGGAGGGGGGAGGAATGGGAGGACACAAGGAATTGGATAACAATTGGGATGTAATATGAATAAATTAATAAAATATAAAAAAAGAAAAAAAGACTTAAACAGTAGATTTTTTTTTTTTTTTACCATTTGTACGTCAAAGTGTTCTTTATACAGTTTTCTAATGTGGAATTAGAGGTGCTAATGTAGAGTTCGTTGATACTGATTTTATATCATCTTTGTTTAGAAAATGATATTCAGGGCATATATTTGGTATTTAGCAATGCAATTTGATAATTATAACAGTTGCTTGAATCATCAGTTCCAAGATTTTATCATATATATGAATGCACTGGTTCTGGAGAATTTTCATTATACACATGAGTTATATATTTTTTCAATTATGAGAACAAGAGATTTCACTGGCAAAAAATGTGTGAAAGAATAAATAAGAAAACACAAAGTGAAAAGTTTTCTCTGCATAGGAATTGCTGAACAGTACCTGGGTGCAGCCTGCATATTATACTTTCCTACACTACCCTGCTCTCTGAACTCTGTTGTCATAAAACTTTGCTTACCCCCCTGGGAGGAATGCCTCTGCCTGCCCAAGGAGTGCCATGGGCAAGATGTTTTCTCCCACTTTCTCAGTAATGCAGGTTTCAGAGTTCTCTGGGGGCACTGTGCAAGCAGCCCCCAATCAGCCATGAGATGTTCTGTATCTTCAACATATCCAGTGAATGTGTTGAGAAATACTATGTGTGTTTATCATTGTTTCTCTGGCCCTGTTTTGAACTGTGTGCTCTCTGGAATAAAACCTGCACAGAATGCCATGAAAGGCATTCTGGACCAGCACGGTCTTGAGTTCCCAGGTTTTGTTAAATCTCATGCTTGAATTATCACTGGTCAATGGTGGGTGGCAATACACGGAAACCATCTCATTACCACAAACCATCTGAATTCTCATTCTTATACCATCCTTTCTTGACCTTGTGTGTTTTGTAAGATCACGTACAAGTTATCAACAAAGATTCTCTGTGACTTCATAAGCCCAAGGGATGACCACAATAACTCCTTGGTTTGCAGTTTAATCTCTCCCATGATTATTTTTCAACACTAGCACATAAAACCTGTTCAACTTTGCACTGTTCTCTGCTATTTTCCTGTGTCTCTTTCAGCTGTCTTCTTCAGCAGTAAGTGATAGATCTCTGGATTGTCTGTCTTGATTGACAGAAGCAAAAAACGTCCAAATTAAAAAAAATAATGAAACACACAAAGTTCTTCACAATATTCCAGTATCCCTTTCAAAACTGTCTTTTGGTACCACCTTGATTTTTATTGTCTATCTTAAAGATCATTAACTGCATAAATAGCAATGGGGAACTACTTTAGAAGATAGTAGTTTTTAAATTAAGCATGTATTTAAAAATTGTATATAATCAAAATGCATTAGAAAAATTATCTTAAATTCTTGATTAAAAATAGTATAGTTTTGTGGAAACATATTCACTTTAAATAAGGAAGTTTGCCTGTGAGATGTCTTGGAGAAAAAGACAGTGGCTGCCAAGCCTGAGTGCCGAGCTAGACTGCCCAGAACAGAGAGAGAATTATAGGATAGAACAGTGACACGGGCATGGTCACACACAGAGAAATATACATACTCATGAAAAAAATAAGTAAAGTTTTACAAAGTTGAAAACATGATTGCAAACATTATATATAATACGCCTATACATATTACATGTAACAATGCATCAGTGTGTTATTATTTTGTATTTGGTTTCATGAGCTTCCATATATACATTACTGCCACCCAAACTTCTCAAATATCAGAAACACACTTTAAAATCAATAAACTATTGTACATAATATATGTAAATGCATAATGTAAATGAATTCCAATAAGGGTTTGTCCTTTTAAAATACATAACATATTCTAGGAAACAGAATGATTTGAATTATTGTTAAGTGTTTATGCTTAAGCAATATGGAAATGAACTACAGAATACAGAACTGGATGGCACAGCATCTACCTTCAACTGCACACCAAGGTAGTCTTTGAGAGCTCTCCACATGCATTTATATATTTATATTATATTTATTATATTATATTAACTACATTATAATCTACTATATAGTATATTGTTTATTTCATGTGTGTGTATTTATGTGTGCACAGATGTGCACCATGGAATGGATGGAAGTTAGAGGGCAGCTTACAGGTGAAAGTTCAGTTTTTCAACAATGTGAATCACAGAGATGTAAGTGAGGTTTCCAGGTTTTTCAGCAAGTGTCTACTTCTGCTGAGCCTCCTCACTATGCCAAGACAAGCATTTTCAGATCACGCGGACATTAGGAATACTTAAATCATGAAATCATTCCCTAAGTGGGAGTACAAGCTTTTCTACAACCAGATATATAGATGACATTTTATTATATTAAATAAAAATATTAAACAGTATAATGGAATAACATGTTATGATTAGACATTGCTTGGAATGGCGTAGAGCAACCTACCAGTGGCAGCTATAGCACCTTACTTAAACGATTTTTCCTTTCTGACCTCAGTTTCTTGGTTTTCTTATTTGTAAGCTTGGGATACAGGAAAACAAAATAGAAATCTGAAGTCAAATGAGGCTCAGGATAGTTGCTGCAGTCTGTGTGTGTGTGTGTGTGTGTGTGTGTGTGTGTGAGAGAGAGAGAGAGAGAGAGAGAGAGACAGAGAGAGACAGAGAGAGACAGAGACAGAGACAGAGAAAGAGAGACACAGAGAGACACAGAGAGAAAGAGAGACAGAGACAGATACAGAGACAGACACAGAGACAGAGACAGAAAGAGGGTACTGCCCTTTTATTTCAATTCCCTGGCATTTTAATGTTTCCCTACTCTTTTGCTGAGTCCCCTGCTCACCTTCCTGGGAATTCTCACCAGCTTGGCTTCATGTCAACCATTAAGGTGATACAAACAATAAACAAAAAAATTCAAATTTCTTTCTTTTCATGTTTTCACAACACCATTATTCCTTTAATATAGTGTCCGAGGAAGGGTAATATTTCCTTATGGCAGCGTCTGTTCTCCCTAATAAGGAATTATTCTCACCTTTCCCCTGCTATACAAAGAAATTAAAGGTATAAAACAGAGACTATAAAGAGATTGCCTAACTCTTGAAAAATATAATCCTTCCTAGATTTTTAATATGTTCTCCTCACCAAATGTTCTTGTTTATCATTTGGAAGATACCAAGTAAATGCTACTATATATTTTCTCAGTGAACTTGTCATCCACTTTCATTCAACTCCTATACTTCTATGTAAAATTGACTATCAGAAACTTACCAGGAGCAGTGAACCAGGCTCAGCACACATTATTTTTTCCTCTTACCTGATGGCCAGATGTCTCAGGCAAATCTCTATTGATATAATAAACACCCTTGGGCTTCTGTGTCAGAAATCGGTTGTGTTGCTACCACATAAGACAGTACTTTTTACTCTAACTCAGCCCTCACTTTGAACTCACAATTACAGTTCACAATCTTTATGAACATGTTTACATGAGAAGTTTGATTTAATTTTTACGGCCTTTAATGAAGTTTCATAAGAAAGACTAACAAAAATGCCTTAATAGCATGCTCACTGTAATATACATGAACATAAACATAATTGAATAAGAGTAAGAAAGCATAAGCACTAACTTGGCCTAATGAAGCAAGAGAGTATTTAATGTTGTGTATGGAAAATTAGGAAACAAGATTTTCAAAATATTCCCTTCAGAGGCAGAAATGTTAGTTTATGGGTTAATAAGATGTTTAGCTTTCTACTTCATATTGCCATATTTTAAGTCTTCTTATATATCTATGTTTTCATAGCCAAAGTGAATGAAATGACAGCACCGTTAATAATTCATGATGCAGTAAAATAGCTTAAATTGTTCTCAGCCAGCAGAGGCAGAAACTGTTTTTATTGATGCCACATTTTCATAGCAAATATAAAATAAAATGTATGTCAAGTAGACAAAGATTAATTTGCCTCCAGTACTGTATACGGACTCAGACTCTATGTGGATAAAACTACACTTCATGTTTGCCTTGGTAAAAGATCTAATTACACAAACCACCCATATTTTTCTTTCTTTCTTTCTTTCCTACTTTGTTTCTTTCTTTCTTTCTTTCATTCTGTTTTTGAAAATGAGTGAGGATATTTTAGCTCAAGTTACCATTGCTTGTTTCTGTTTATGTGCTAGCATCGCTGTCTGGGACAGGATGAGGTGGGAGCTTATTTACTCTTTGCCTTCAAGGCAAACCCTATGTGCTGTTGACATTGCAAGTTAGTCATAAACTTTGTCATATTTCCCCCAAGACCCTCAGGAAGACAATCAAAAAATTTACTAATTTTATGAAAACAGCCTGAAGGGGATTTAAACGTCACTTTTCTACTTCAGTTTTTATGTCAAAGACAGGACACCCTTAAGTAACTTGAATTCTTATTCCTCAGCCCGAGTGGTGGTTGTTGTTATTTTTCCTTTAGGTACTGCTATACCCTTCCCTCACTCATGAGTTCTGATCTAATGAATTGCATTTTTATTATGTTTGTACATAGAGCTTTTGGAGAGGTAATTAAAAGTGAGGCTGAAGGATTGGGCCCTGATAGAAAAAAACTATAATTCTTGTAGTAAACACACACACACACACACACACACACACACACACACACACACACACACCAAAGCCATGACTTTATCTAGGAAGATGCTTTTGCATGCTGAGAGACCACACATGAAATCCACCATTATAACGTCTTTATCTTATTATTCCTGCCTCCAGATTTGTGAGTGAAAACCCCACAAGCCTATTTAGGCTGTTATGGCAATTTGTTATGAGAGCTACACACACCACCTGACCAAGGGGCCTTGTCTTCTTCTTGTATCATTTCTTTTCTTCCTTCTTTCTCTCATCCTCCTCTTTCTACTCCTCCTCCTCTCCTTCATTCTTCGTGTCTGTGGTGGTGGTGGGGTGGGATACATGTGTGCCTATGATTGTAGAGACCAGCAGACAACCTCAGGGATATCCTTTAAGAACATAGTGCATCTCTTCTCACCTCTTAGACTGGACCAATTTCTGCCTCCTCAATACTGAGATTACAACCAACTGCCACATCCAGCATTTTTATGTGGCTGTGGGAAGATTGGTCTCAGCTGGTCACGTTTGCTCTTTCCTCTTGAAGCTTTACTGTTTTGGCACATTTTCCACTTCTTATCTTGCTTCTTATATATCTTCCAGAATTTTGCCTAGACTTTAATCCCTTACAATTACACCTTTTAAATATTTGTGTCTCCTGTTTCACCAATGTACTGTGGACTTCCATACTTGAGGCTCCATTAGCACTTTTATAAATATCATCTAGTCACAAGGTACTGATTCCCATATTCACTCTCTGACATTTGTTCCTTGATCTCTGTTATATTAATTGAGCAATATCTTTAACTAATTAACTCTGAATTTGTTATTCACTCATTAGTAATTACATGCTGGGATACTTAAAAAACTGTTAATAGATAGGATTTGGAAAATTGAAAAGTATTAATAATGATAGGTAGAAATTAGAGAAAAGCAAATTTCAACTGATTGTCAGGAAATATATCATCGACTCATAAGCAGCAGTATCTCACTATCAGTGTGATGATCCAAACAATGCAGGTAAAAGGTTCTTATGAGAAGCAAATGAATCAGATTAATTCTACACTCTCTTTTTCAATTACAATGCACAGTACTGTTGAACTTTAATTGCTTGACATGAATGTGTATTTATGGAGGACACTAATATAATGCATATGTAACTTCATGCCACCAGAAAAATATGTACCTAAGCCAAAGGTACAGTACACAAATAACTTATAACCCCCTAAATTACATGCCTCTTTGATGATGAACTTCTTCATGTGGGACTCACGTGAGCTCACTATTGAATTTGCATGGATAGGAATCAATTCACTCATTTAGAAAGAAGCTATGTAAAATTTTGCCCCAGATTCCTTACTTAAAATAGTTCCCAGTAGAGAACATTTTCTTTCTAATTATTCTTCTCACTCCAGCTGCCTAAAATCCTTTTTTTCCCCTTGCTATCATGCCATGAATTATTCTATGTCTGGCCTTAATATAAAATTTGAAACAATGGGCTATCTAGGTATCTCTGGGGGTAACTCTGTCTCCATAGATATACCCACATTTTAAAGAAGACTGAATAATGTAAAGAAAAATATTAGTAGGCTGGAAAAAACTGGCCCGGAGAAATCTTTCGTGGCAATCATACAAATGGATGAAATTGATGACTAACACACATTCCGTGTGACCTACTTGACACCTCACTTAGTTATGCCTGTGCTTTAGTTTCATAACAAGTGTGAAGTTTTTTTTTTAAAAAAATAATGTTCACAGGACCACTCTTTGCCTACAAGAATCTAAGTCTTTACATAAATTATATTTTACCCTCCTCTTACTTTCATAATTGAGTTTATTTCCATTTAAGCTAGAATCTGAGAAGTTTCTGATAATTGTCCAATACATGTATTGTACATCTGCTTACACCCTTCTTTGAATGAGTGCGGACCTGTGCGTTCCCTCTGTTTTCCATGTAAGCTATGCTTCTTCAGCCAGTTGACTTTGAACTTGGCCATATGAATGATTTTGACTTCAAATGATAATAAAAAAGAGATGGGATGCCGATTCTCAGTGGAAGCTTTAGCAGTCATGCTGCACACCTGTAGAGTTTTCATTGATGTCTGTATTTATATGTGTGAATATATATAGACATGTGTGAATATGAACACACTCTTGTTCTATATGGAGGACAAGAGAGGGTGTTTGATCTCTCAGAAGTGCAGTTACATGCATTTGAGAGACTCCTAACTGGTTAAGTGCGTGATAGAATCAAAGCTCCAGTTCTAATGATCACTCTACATATAGAGGAAGGCCCATTTTCTCTAACAAAAGATATACAAAATAGGATATATTGCAGGATAAAACATATTTAGATAATTACCACTGTCGTACAGCTAAATACTATGGTAGTGGTAGAAAATTCGTTTCCTTATTGTCCATACGAAGCGCATTGGAGTAGAACAGCTGTTTCCTGCAATCCTTTAATGAAGCAATCAATATCTTGATGGTGTAAGAAAGGGTTTAAGATTTACATCTGTTTTCTACTAAATATCAGCATGGGCACTTGCTCCACTCTCCCACTAGAACTGCTCCAAAGGAAGCCAAAAGGAGAATCACAATATTTACCATGGCCTAGCTATATTTTGGCCATTGCCATGGCCATATAAGTAGAGACCATATGGGGACATGGAATTCCTATCTGTCTAGAAGTCTAGAGGGAACTTCACCACCACAGAGTGAGAAGCCTACTAGTAATTAATCTGCATTGTTCCTCATTTTCACTCTACCACCACTGTGTCAGAAAGAGGAAAGTAGCATAAGATTTAAATACCATCCAGTTTCATAACAATATGAATATGATAAAATCCTGGTTTCAGTAAGAAATCCTTCTACATGCTAAGAACCAGGATGATGGCAAAGTAGAAACGTGATTATGTATAAACATAACCAACTGACGCCAACATAGAGATGGCAGAGATGTTGGAAACATTGTACACAAATGCAAGCATACCATAACAAACGCGCCTCAATGAGCAACTATAAATGTGCTTGGAAATGTGCATCAAAAGAAAATAAGACTGAGGCAATTTTTTAAAGATAAGAAAAAGATCTCCCAACAATAAAAAAACTTAATTACTGAAATGAGAAGCCCATAGGCTGGGCTCATTAGCACAAAAGGATGGGCAAGAAAAGAAGGTAAAGGGTAAAACAGGAATATGGTAGAAATGAGCAACTCTGAGAAAAAATAAATAAATAAAGCTCTGTGAAAGGATGAAAACAGAAACCTGGGAAATGAAAATATGATTCATGACATTGGATTCTTCTAGGGAAAGAAGAATGAGAGTCTGCCTAAAAAGAAGCCCACAGAAATGTCATGTGGAAGATTCTACACTTGACAAGAGACATATACTTTTTAAATCATAGTAACACAAAAGAACATTTACAAAGACATCTTTGGTGATAAAATTAAAACTGAATCTCCAAACTAAAGAAAGAAAAATGCTTAAAATGACCCACAGAAAAATAACCCTTTACCTGGCGATTGGAAAAAAAATATCATTCAAGACTTTCTGTGAGAAACAATGGAATACAGAGATGTGCCTTTAAAGGAAAGGGAATTATAGCAGACAAAATTACTAAACTAAGACTGTAGAAAAGATTATGACTATCAATAATATGTTCCAAAAGTCCTAGTTCAATTCCCAGCAACCACATGGTGGCTCACAACTGTCAATAATGAGATCTGGTGCCCTTTTCTGGTGTGCAGTTATACATGCAAGTAGAACACTGTATACATAATTATAAATAAATAAATATTTTTTAAAATAAGGAGAAGCAATGAATATGAGAGAGAGAGAGCAAGGGGTGAAATGATATAATTATAATTTCAAGACATGAACATCACTATAATGTGCATGAGTACAGTGGGTTATCATTCTTTTGACGTTTATAGATGTTTCACGCTTGAAGCAACCGTTGTAACATCATCATCTGTTGTGTGTCTATTAGGAACAACAACAACAACAAAAAAGCACAATATATCAGGAAATAATGGAATGTTCCCTTTAATTAACTCATACTGATTAACTAATTCCAGTATACTATGAAAAGTTATAGAGATATAATGTACTAGTTAGAAAGAAAACAAAATAAGTAAAATAAAAATGCTATGGCTGGAGATATGGTTCATCTCGTAAGAATATTTGTCACTCTTTTAAAGGACAAAAATGATTCCCAAAAGCCCCTTCATGTGGCTTAAGATTACCTGTGATTCTAACTCCAGAAGAGCTGATACTAAACCACTATTGATAAATAAGCCTACAACTAACAAAAACATTCAAGTGAAAACTTCAAATAAAAAATGCAAAAAAATGAACAAGAGCTAAAAATTAAATACTGTATTGAATTTAATTCAGTAATAATTAAATTATTGTAAGTCACCATAGAAATAATTAGAATAAATTTAACAAATTAAAAACATGACCTATCTGAGTAATTTACATTATTTCAAATGCTAATTGAGGGTAAAATCATGGAAAAAGATATCTCATGAAAGCAGCTATGAAAATAAAGCCTAAGTACATATATTACTATCTGATAAAATATACTTAAGCAGAAAGGAAATGACCAGAGTTGCATTTGATGATGTCATGCAGGACAATGCATCCCACCAAGATGAGTAAGTATCTTGACTATGTGTGAACTAAATAACAGAGATGCAAAACCTACCCACACAGTACCCAAGATGATTGGCAAGAAAAGAAAGGTTCTCAACATTTCTTTATGAACTGCAATTAGAAAGAAAATCAACAATAATTCAGATCTTAGTAACACCATTAATCAACAAAACCTAAGAGACATTTATACAATGTTCCAAACAAAAACACCACAAATGCATTGCATTTAAGTACACATCACCTCAGTACCACAATAGGCCATCTACAGAGTTGATATGCATGTGCATATATTGGTTTGTGTGGTACATGTGGATGGACTCATAGCACACATAGGTGTGTGTATGTAGGCTAGAGACCAATGAAGACACGCTTCCCCAGTCACTTTTCATCCTATTTCTTGAGAAAATGTCTCTCACTGACTTTAGACTTCACTATTTTGGTTAGAATAGCCACCACCAAGCCTTGACTATCCTACTGTGTTTGCCTCCCCAAAGCTGGGATTGCAGACAAACACCTCCATTTGGGTTTTTATTTGGCTTTTTTGAATCTTAGCACAAGCTTTAATTTACCAAATGAGCCATCTCCCCAGCTTGGGTAAAGTTTAGAGTAATATCTTTAACCATAATTAAATTAATCTGAAAATCAGTAACAAAAAATTAAAAAAAAATAAAGTTCTAGAAAAATTAGAACACAGTTTTAAATAATTCATTATTCAAAACAAAGAAATATTAAGAAAATAAGTTAACACATCAAATATAGTGAAAGAATAAACATCAAAATTTTTGATCCAGATTATTTCATCATCCATTCATCTGTTGATAGACTAGTTGATTGATTCTATTTTCTAGCTACACTGAATAGAGTATCAATATGAAGAACAAGAAGGTGATGAGGAAGGATTAGATGCAGGTAGTGGACTCTCAAGTCACAAAAGATGATGTGAAGCTAATTGTTTTCTAGTTTGAGTCTTGTAAATTTTTCTTTCTTTTTTTTTTTTTTGGTGGTAATAAATACATAAAAAATTGGTAGTGAAGCTATGAAATCCAATATTGTCCTTCGTAGCATCAAAATAGCTATTGTAACTGTGCAGAAGTTGCATGAGATGTATAGATTTAAGTCTAGTTACTCTGTGAAATTTTATTTGAAAGTTGTTCATAATAAAGCTTTAGTAAAATTTTAACATGCCCAATAAAAGTGACTAACAGTAGTTCTAAGGAGAGAAAGAGAGAGAGAGAGAGAGACAGAGAGAGAGAGAGAGAGAGAGAGAGACAGAGACAGAGAGAGAGAGACAGAGAGAGAGAGAGAGAGACAGACAGAGACAGAGACAGAGAGACAGAGAGAGACAGAGACAGAGACAGAGAGTCTAAAATCAAATTGTTTCTTTCACTGTCCTGCAGACTTTAAAAGGATAGTAAAGACATACTACAAACATTTAGTTGCAAGATGTGACAACTTATATAAAAATGGCATAATTCCTCAAAAAGCACAGATTACAACAACTTCAAATAAAGCAAATTTCATATACCCATAACTACTGAGGAAACTGAATTTGTAATTTGAAAACTCCCAGAATAGTGATTTCAAGGCCCAGATGGTTTCACTTGGAAAATTCTACAAAACATTTATGGAAGAATTACCAGCATCTCTCCACAATTTCTTCTAGAAAATAGGAGAGGATATTTCCCTGTTCATTTTATGAAGATCGGCTGACACCTAACCTAAGGGAGGACCAATGCGTAGAATACTGTTGATGAAGAACATCAGCAAAAATCAAATGCTCTCATGTATTCAGGCACTCAAACACAAATCCATGACAAATCTCTAGCAAGTAGATGTGAGTAACTTAATAATATTATATACCATGACCAAGTCTGATTTAATCCTGTGACTCAAGTACAGTATTTGAAAATTCAATCAATGCAATCTACCATACTAACAGTTAAAAGGAGAAAGCAACCCAAGATTCTAACACTAAATAGAGGAATAACAAAATTATAAAGTTAAATACTCAATAATATGTAACTCAGAAATGTAGAAATAGAGCTAGGGTTCCTCAGACAACTTAAATAATAAAAACATACAAATATACAGAAGGCTAAAACCCAGGGTGTTTTCTTTAACCAACACAATGCTTGATATTTATACTTAAGGCTAAGAGTAGAAATAAAAGCCTTAAAAAGCAAAATAACATGATATGAAACTGACCACTAGTGGATGCCATGATTACTTAACTGAAACCCATAGAAAACTGAAACAAACTTTCTTCTGAGAGGTTTATTATGGCTTTCTCTATCACATCCTGGAATTATATGAAGATAGTATTAACGTATAACCAGAAGGCAGAAGCCATGGTACTCCAGAGGGGTCAGTGATTTTGCCTATTCTGTTACCAGCATAGTCAGATAGGATCAAATAAGCAACATTGTGGACCATGGCTTTATAAGCAGAGATTATTTTAACCTTCTACTGTTGCTGTTTGTTAGTGTGTGTGTGTGTGTGTGTGTGTGTGTGTGTGTGTGTGTGTGTGTGTGTGTGTGTGTGTGTGTGTGTGTGTGTGTGTGTGATTTTGTTGCCTGGCCTAAGGTAACAATGGTGGCCCTGTCCAGGGTGAATGGTTGGGGTAAGGGAAGCCCAGATGAACTTGACCTCCACATATCAGAAGCAATTTGATGCAAGGAATAAAACATGAGGTGCTACTCTGTACTCTAAAAAACCTTCAAATTTAAATCCTGTTTATGGTAAGCTATGAATACCCTCTGCTATAGATTACCATTGTAACTTAATTCTGGTAACAACGAGCTTACAAACACGAAAGTTTAAGAGATATTGAAATGGGGAGCAATAAGATCATGCTGCCTCCCTCTTCTTTATTACCAATAATTCTCTTATTCTAAAGCTTCAACAAAGGCTAGGAGACTCTTCCCCATTTGTCAGCTGAAGATATGACACTGTCTAAAAGTTATTGTGTTGATGTTAGAACATACCCAATGTAATTAGAAAGTGACATTTTGTTGTTAATGGATATGCAGAGTATCTTTAACATAATGCTTTAGTTGTTACACACATACATATACACATACACACATGTGTGTGTTTCTTGTGTTTTCTTTCCTTTTTCTCTTATTTAAATAATATATTCCACAAGGGATTGGATAACCATTGAGATGTAACAAGAATAAATTAATAATAAAAAATTTAAAAAATAATATATTTTATTAATTTATTCATATTACATCTCAATGGTTATCTCCTCCCTTGTATCCTCCCATACCTCCCTCCCTCCCATTTTCCCCTTACTCCCCTCCCCTATGACTGTGCCTGAGGGGGACTTCCTCCCCCTGTATACACTCATGGGTATAGAGTCTCTTCTTGGTAGCCTGCTATCCTTCCTCTGAGTGCCACCAGGCCTCCCCATCCAGGGGATGGGGTCAAATATGGGACACCAGAGTTCATGTGAAAGTCAGACCCCACTCCCTGCTCAACTGTAGAGAGTGCCCTGTCCATTGGCTAGATCTGGGTAGGGCTTAGAAATTTACTGAACATAGTGTCCTTGGGTGGTACCATAGTTTCAGCAGGACTTCTGGGCCCAGATATGCCCATCATAATGTTCTTCTTGTAGGTTTCTAGGACCCTCTGGATCCTTCTATTTCCCCATTATCCCTTGCTTCTCTCACTAGAGTCCCAATAGGAAGTCTTCCCCTCTGACCCACTTTCCTGGTAAGTGAAGACTTTCATGGGACATGCCCCTTGGGCTAGTGTCTCGATAAGGTGAGTATATACCATTTGACTCTTTCTGTTTCTGGGTTAACTCACTCATTATGATCATTTCTAGTTCAATCCATTTGTCCACAAATTTCTGGAATTCCTTGATTTTAATAGCTGAGTAGTATTCCATAGTGTAAATGTACCAGTGTCTTTATCCATTCTTCTACTAAGAGATTAGGCTATTTCCATGTTCTGGCTATTATGATTAAGGCTGCTATGAACATGGTTGAGCAAATGTTCTTGTTGTGTGATGTAGCATCTTCTGGGTATATTCCAAAGACTGGAATAGCTGGGTCTTGAGGAAGCCTTAGTCTCAGTTTTCTGAGATAGTGCCAGATAGATTTCTAAAGTGGCTGTACTAGTTTGCATTCAAACCGACAATGAAGGAGTGTTCCTCTCTCTCCACATCCTCGCCAGCATGTGGTGTAGCTTTGAGTTTCTTAGCCATTCTGATGGGTGTAAGATAGAATCTCAGAGTTGTTTTGGTTTGCATTTTTCTCATGACTACGGAGGTTGAGCAATCTTTAAGTGTTTCTCAGCCATTTGATATTTCTCTGGCATGGAAAAACAAAAAACCCAGAATAGCAAAAACAATCTTGTACAATAAAAGATCCTCCAGAAGTATCTCCATACCTGATCTCAAGCTGTGCTATAAAGCAACAGTAATTAAAACAGTATGGTACTGGCACAGAAATAGGCTGGTTGATCAGTGAAATTGAATCAAAGACCCAGAAATGAATCCACACACATATGCTCACTTGATTTTTGACAAAGAAGCCAAATCTATTCAATGGAAAAAGGATAGCATCCTCAACAAATGGTGCTGGTCTAACTGGATGTCTACATGTAAAAAAATACAATTAAAACCATATTTGTCACCAAGCACAAATCTCAAGTCCAAGTGGATCAAAGACCTCAACATAAAACCAGAGACACTAAACTGGTTAGAAGAAAAAGTGGGGAAGAGCGTGGAACACATTGGTACAGAAAAAACTTCCTGAACAGAACACCAACAGTACAGGCCTTAACGTCAACAATTAATAAATGGGACCTCATGAGACTGAGAAGCTTCCGTAACACATGAGACACTGTCAACAGAACAAAGCGACACCCTACAGACTGGGAAAAGATCTTCACCAACCCTACATCTGACAAGAGTCTAATATCCAAAATATATAAAGAATTCAAGAAATTAAACATCATCAAACCAAATAACCCAATTGAGAAATGGGGCTCAGAACTAAACAGAGAATTCTCAACTGAGGAATATCAAATGGCTGAGAAACACTTTCTTCCTTTTTATATGGATTGTTTGATTGTTTGCATATTTCTTTTTATGAAGAGAAAGAAAAAAAGGCAAGGAGTTGAGTGGTTAGGGATTTGAGAGGAGTCTGAGAGGACTTGGGAGAAGGGAAATATTGTATGAAAAACATTTTTTTTTTGTAAAAAAATTCTAGAAAATTTCTGTTACCATGTTTGCAACATTTCTTTAACTTTTAAATGACTTCTAGTTTTAAAAAAAAATGTCAATTTGAAAATAAAAATTTATGCTAGCTCTCCAAATAATGGTTTATTAATGAGCAAATATGATAGTTTTGATCAACATTGCAAGATATACTTTTATTTATTTATTTATTTATTTATTTTTATTTTTTTTCAACTTTTTTTTTAATTAATTTATTCTTGTTACATCTCAATGTTTATCCCATCCCTTGTATCCTCCCATTCCTCCCTGCCCCCCACATATTCCCATTATTCCCCTCCCCTATGACTGTTCCTGAGGGGGATTACCTCCCCCTATATATTCTCATAGGGTATCAAGTCTCTTCTTGGCTACCTGCTGTCCTTCCTCTGAGTGCCACCAGGTCACCCCCTCCAGGGGACATGGTCAAATGTGAGGCACCAGAGTATGTGAGAAAGTCGTATCACACTCTCCACTCAACTGTGGAGAATATTCTGACCATTGGCTAGATCTGGGAAGGGGTTTAAAGTTTACCTCCTGTATTGGTCCTTGGCTGGTGCCTTAGTCTGAGCAGGACCCCTGGGCCCAAATCTGCCTATCATATTGTTCTACTTGTAGATTTCTAGGACCCTCTGTATTCTTTTCTTTTGCTATTCTCCCATGCGTCTCTCATTTAGAGTCCCAATAGGATGCCTTCCCCTCTGTCCCAGTTTCCTGGTAAGTGAAGGCTTTCGTGGGACATGCCCCTTGGGCTAGTATGCAGATATAAGTGAGTATATACCATTTGATTCTTTCTGTTTCTGGGTTAACTCACTCATTATGATCATTTCTAGCTCAATCCATTTATCCACAAATTTCGGGAATTCCTTGTTTTTAATAGCTGAGTAGGCTTCTGTAAGGCAGGAGACACTGTCAAGAGAACAAAGCGACAGCCTACAGACTGGGAAAAAATCTTCACCAACCCTACATCTGACAAAGGTCTAATTCCAGAATATATAAAGAACTCAAGAAATTAAACACCACCAAACCAAATAACCCAATTGAGAAATGGGGCTTGGAACTAAACAGAGAATTCTCAACAGAGGAGTATCAAATGGCTGAGAAACACTTAAAGAAATGCTCAACCTCCTTAGTCATCAGGGAAATGCAAATCAAAACAACTCTGAGATTCCATCTTACACCCATCAGAATGGCTAAGATCCAAAACTCAAGGGACACCACATGCTGGCGAGGATGTGGAGAGAGAGGAACACTCCTTCATTGCTGGTGGGAATGCAAACTAGTACAGCCACTTTGGAAATCTATCTGGTGCTATCTCAGAAAAATGGGAATAGGGCTTCCTCAAGACCCAGCTATTCCACTCCTTGGAATATACCCAGAAGATGCTCCAGCACACAACAAGATACTTTGCTCAACCATGTTCATAGCAGCCTTATTCATAATAGCCAGAACATGGAAACAGCCTAAGTGTCCCTCAGTAGAAGAGTGGATAAAAAAACTGTGGTGCAAGATATACTTTTAAATTGCACATTTATTATGGTTATTAACAGTTAGAGGTAGTTTCACAAAAATCCAAAAGATTTTAATAGTAGGAATAATTTTCTCTTTTAATTAAACATTTTTATATGCACATTTATATTATTACACATATATACAATAAAATACCTACAGCAAGAAGAGCCATGACACAATCAGGTATTATATAAGTGTGACATTCTTGTGTTTTGGCTATTTATATTTGACTATCCTGAATGAAACTTCTTTCCTTACTTGGTGTATCTAAAATTCTGAATATAAATCAATCTCCACCACATCTTTTCATTATCAACTATCTATCAACATCTATCTAGACCTAAAAACATCTTAACCCTAAGCAACTAAGCTTCATTTTAAAACTAAGCTCCGTGGTCTTCAATCCCATCAGAGACAATTTTCAATTTAGAGCAGAGAAAACAATAAAATACTTACCATAAGGAAGGTCATGCCACACTGTATGTAGCATGTAAACGCCTATGATTTGCTTAGAGATTGTCCTTTCTATCAACCTGAGAACTCAAGTTCCATGAGTGACTGTGACATGGCATCTTGTCCTTTTATTTTCTTCAATGACTTTCTCACAGGCATGAAAGTTCTGTTGAAGAGAGAAAAGATATCTTTCCTGATAACTAAAGAATAAGTTGAACAAAACAAGTACACAACTATGATTGAATAAAAGTAACAGTAAAAATAAGAGCACTAACTGGAATTCAAGCTGAATCTTATTTAAGAGTTTTAATAATGCCTTACTTTCTTATTTGCTGATTAACTTATGGAAAATTTGATTTTATTTTTAAGAATTTCTTTGAAGATAAAATCTTTATCATCAGATGTTTCTGTTATTAAAATCTTAAAATAACTTCAAGAATTGGACTTCATTGTTTACTATTTTATATAGCTTTAAAATATCTGACTAAAACTAATTGCACCACCAAGCTACTCTTCCTTGTCTTTGGAACTGTGAACATTTGCATCTGCTGTCGTTAAAGTCTTAATTAGTACTTAAACTACACAAAGAATCAATGTGATGTCATGTCTAGACAACATGTAAATTAATATGAAAGCACATGACTTACAAACTCTATACTAATACAAATTAATCTGAATTAAGCTTAATCTCTATTTATTAACTGATTAAGAGTTCTGTTGGTGACCATAGAGCGGTGATTTCCATCTGTGATTTTGTATGAAGACACAGTCACAAACACCAAATGCAATGAAGTTCCATGTCTGTTCCTGGGACGGAGGAACCCGAGAAGCAAAACTGAAATATACAATCTAAAAACATGTAAGAGGCTCTCCTTAAGTGTCATAATTAACTTTTGGCAAAGGAGATATTTCAGGCATGTTGACTCTGGCTGTGACTGGCACACCATCTCTCTTAGAAAGTGTCTTCATCTGTTCGGAAGGAGGACTTGTTCCTGCTTTGAGCAAACATGAAATCAAAATTGCCAATATGTTCTTTCCTTTATAGCAGAATTATTACAGTTTAATATGGACTGTATGAAAATTCACACATCTATTGGACACTACCCCTTCTAAAAACTTTCTGGACTTTGGGCTAACAGTTGCTTCTTCAAACAAATCAACAAGTCACTGCCTGCACTCTGACCAGAGCTGTTCATATTTCCTTCATTTGCAAGTCTTGGGAGTATGAAGAAATGTTTTATCTGTCCCTTTCCCAAACTCATTTTTTTGTGTTTAAATATTTTTTGAAAATACATGTGTAAATATTTAAATACCATGTCTCCTCTAATTTCATTTATTTAGTATTGTTTTTGTTTTGCTCTGTTTGATTTTCTTGTTTTAGATAAATATTTTCTTTGGAAGGAAAGCTTCTTCTTGTAAACTTAGCCTGTACCACATTAGAGTTATAAGAAACTCAGCATAGAAATCTGCAGAATATAACAAGAAGGATGGTTACATTTCCACTAGCTAGGACTCATAACTGTATTCATATATTTCTGACAATTAGAAACCAAGAACAATTGTAATGCATTATAAAATGTTTTATTCTTTTGGATATGGTATTCCTGTTAAATTTAGTTTGTTAGAAAAAAAACTATAGCTTATGTTGAAGAAATCATTGGAGTGGTCTATGTCCATAATAGGCATAATTTTGATAATTAAAAAGCTACTATGTGATATAAATCAAGGGTCACTGTATTTATACAGAATCTTTCACAGACATCCTACTCATTGTCATAATAACTGAGGCTGTCATGACCATGGTTTGTGCCTCATATGAAGCCCTAAACAATTCTGACAGGCTGCAGCTCATTAAGGGACAGTCATTTTGTTGAAATGCCTATCAGCTCACAGGGATTCACCAAGATGAATAGGCCCAAAACAATAGGCCCATTTGTTAGAGCTGTAGCTTCTCTAATACATGATGAGACAATCAAGCCAAGCTGCCTGCGCCACAAAGACATAATTAATCAAATGGACAAATGGTTCAAAAATTGCTCTAGTATATTCTGTAGTGGACAGAGGTTTCCATGGAAACATTGGCGTTTGCATCACAGTTAATGACCATTCTGTACAATGAAGTCTCCCTCTGCCCACTCACTCCTGTACTCCCTCTCCACTCCACCTCTTCTCTGCACTCTTGCAACCATTAAAAACTCAAGCTGGAGAAAACAAACAAAACAGGGAGAGTGAGAAAATATAAAGAAGAACCTTGAGTTTCTGTATTCTCTATTAGAAAAACATCTACGAATCCAAGCATGGTATTCAAGTACTTATGGAACTAATTATAATTTTTTCTTAGGCCTTCAAACTTAAAAAAATATATACATGTGAAAAACCATCTCGAAATTCTGATTCTTATGGCTCTTCAATAAATAAAATGACTGTCCTGGGAGATTGTAAAATACAGTTTAGATTTGAAATAATGAAATTATAATGTACAAATAGTAAAGGAAGATTGTGTAATGTTTGCGTCAAAGGAGACTCTAAGCCTCATTTTCTGGAACATGGTATGCAAGGATTAATCATGACGACTTTCTTACTCTATTTGCAAAATATCTCTGATTAAAATTTAATCAAATTGAGGGTACTCCTTGTTTTGACACTTAAAAGAACATACTAGTGGTAGAATCTCTGCTTTCAAACTTGGTGTTGTTACTGTGTGTGCAGAAGTATATGTTTTCAGCATTGACCTCCTTTTTTCCTCCCAAAACAAACATCAAAATATTATTCCTAATCACAAATCCTGTTTTCAGAAATGCTCTGTTAAATTCCATGTGCTTATACTCCCTACCTGATGAATGAGGAAAGATTGCAAATGTGAGCTTTATTTTGAGATTTTAGGCATCTTTGTAGTATTTGCAAAGCAAGTGGTCTTTTGGAAAATACATGGCCGATTGTTTGTTGAAATACTTGTTTCATTATTTTCCTTTTCCTCTAACTGTATCTCATGGTCTCTGTGAGAGAAGCTGAGAGGCTATATAGAATCCCTTAACATGTTCACATCTTTTTATTTACCTCTGTGTTCTTAACAGTCACCACATTGTGGATTTTCCTGCCTGTGGTATGAAAAGGGTGAGAATTAAAAAGCTTAGAGTAATAATGAGTTCAGAAAAACACAGCATGAATGCTGAAGTATTTCTGAGAGAGGAGAGAGAGGGAGGATGGAAAAGAGAGAGAGAGAAACAGAGAGGGGGAGAGAGAGGGAGAGAGAGAGGGAGAGGAAGAGAGAGAGAGAGAGAGAGAGAGAGAGAGAGAGAGAGAGAGAGAGAGAGAGAGAGAGAGGGGACGGGAGAGACAGGGAGTGACAGGGAAAGAATTGAGGGTTTTACACAAATGAAGGGCCCAGATGACCACTTCAGCCACCACACAGAGAACTGGTTACAAAGTACACTTATTGAACTAGAAAGAGAGTCTCACAATTGGAGCAGTGAGTTCTTCATATCCATTTCTTCTCATGGGTGCTTGTTTTCAGTGAGCTGTGCAAAGATGAGCCGTGAGCAATGGTTCTTACAAAGATGCATTGAAGTCCATGAATCAGTGTTTTTTACGCATAAAATCTATATTCAGTTTTGTTCTTTTTTCCTAGAATCTAACTGAAATTGAATGTTACTTGTTAATTGTTTTGTTTTTTGCAAAATGTATGTATTGCAAACTTGGACGTGTAGAGTAAATCTTTTCATTGTTTCAAGGTTTTTATCTCTCCATAAGATAGAAGCTCTTCTATTTACTACTGTGAGGAAGTAAGTATTAACATACACACGCACACATACACACTTATATTAACACACAGAGACACAAACACTACACACAAACATATACACATTGTACACACACATTACCAACACACACACATGCACGTGTGCATGTGTGCATGTGTGTGTGTTCGGCTCAGCTATCTGGTAGGGTTTGAGCCATTGAAAAAGGTTTTGAAGAGATGTTCAAATACAATATTCCACAATCCTAATGTATAACTGGTTAAAAAACACATGAAGCCAATCATTACCACATCTCAGAGCTTCCGAACTCAATTACCTACAGGTTTTTCAAAAGCAACCACTGCATGAACTTTTAATCAAGAAGTTTAACTTTACCTGTCTTAAGTTGCAGATCCTAAGGTATGTGATATCCATGTAAAATTAAAAATAGACATGAAAAGAATCCAGATAATGACGCTTGGTTATAACCACCTTCATATTTGAAGAATCTGTTTTCTGTGTTTCTTTACATTTGGAAAATAATTTAGCAAGGAATGGAAATGACAACTTAATTTTTCTTTCAACATTGTTCATGAAAATTATGCTGTAGGTCTCATTCTTCAGGCACAACTTGAGTATGCTTCTTGGCATTTCTTCTTGGATATCTTGAATTTTTTCAAGAATTTCCAACTTCACCAACAGTAAGAGCTTTTCCTTCCTCACATCCTCACCAGCACCAAGTGTTGATTAGATTCTTGACCTCAGCCATTCTGATTCAGGTGAAATCTTAAAGTATTTTAATGCGCACTTCCCTAATTGCTAATAATATCGAACACTTTTAAAGATGTTTCTTAGCCACTTTCATTTCTTCAAGAAAACTCTTTTGATTCTTTGCCTCTTTTGAAAGTTACATCTAAAAAGGACTTGCTTTTTTTTTTTTTTTTTTACTTATCTGTACATTTTGCATATTATTATTGTAATAGATGGATAGCAGGCAAAGATTCTCCTCCATTCTGTGAGCTTTGTCCTTACTAACCTGTTTGTTTCTTTGCCTGGCTTTGGGAAAAAATTTATTTTAGGCTTTGCTTCAATTTCTGAGTGAATGGAGTCCTATTCAGAAAGTTTTTTCCTGCACCAAGATCTTAGATGTTACTGACTTCAGTGTTTCAGGCTAGAATACAACTCACAAGTAATACCGATGAGAATGCAGAAAGGAGGAACACTCCTTAATTAAAGGTGGTATTGAAAACTGGTGGACTCACTGTAAAAATAAGTGTGAAGATTTTTCAGTGCTAAAACCAGATGTGCTTCTTGAGCCAACTAAACACTCCTTGACACATACCATAAAGACTAGAAGTTCTACTACAGAGATGCCCTATTACTTTTCCAGCCATGTTTACTGCCATTTTATTTACAGTGTAAATACAAGCTTTGGTTATTTCAAATTTTGGTAACTAAATTCAGTTTTTCAACTGATAAATGAATGATGCACATACAGTAATACTCATATGGATTTTTTTTTACCTGTAAGTAAAAAAATAAAGCCATGCCATTTATAGGGAAATGGATAAAACTGCAAAATGTTACTCCATGTGAGGTGTCCGTGACCTGGAAAGACAAACACTGGATGTCCTCTCTTGTTAGTGGACCTTCGCCCCTAATCCTTAGATGTGAATATAAAATCTAGACTAATCACAGTAGACACAAAAATAAAAAAGACAAGATGAGGAAGTGAAGGATCTTTAGAGATGGGACTAGTAGGACTCAGGTATGTTTGGAGGGGAAAACATGAGATAAAATATGAAGGAAATTGTGGAAGTCACAAGGAAACATTATTTATAAACATGCTTAACATACTTTTACGTTATATATACACATAAACATATATTTGTGTGTCTATATATATACTAAATAATAAAATACATAGTTATGCATACATGTTTAAACATAGTTATGTCACATTTAATAGGGTTACGTTTATATGTCACATAAAAGGAGTGATAATGCTCCTCTCAAAAGTCAAAGAATATCTAACCAAAAAAAAAAAAAAAAAAAAAAAAAAAAAAAAAAAAAAAAAAGGACAGGCATAGAAGGGTTCCCTTCAATTTTTTTTTTTTTTTGGTCAGGGGGCTCCAAGAAACTCCCCAAACAATATGGACTATTGGCATTGCTCTTGGATACCTCCAAGAACTTGAGTATAAGACATTATTATTGAAGATACTGTATGCTTTAAACACAGAACTTGGTGTATTTGAGCTGGAACTGACCTGGAAGGCTCCTTTTCTAAAGACAGCATCTAGAATACTGAATGGCCCAATGCAAGCTACCAAAGTGGGAAAGCAATCAATAGTCATGCCTAGCCATAAGGGCTAGAGACAACAATGGCCAGAATGACAGGATATCTTCAATAGTGCATTAGTCGTGTGTTTATGTTGGGAAAACCAACAGATGTTTAATTGGACCCAAGGTTCATCCAATATGAGAGAACACATGCTCTAAATTTAAGGCTTAGGGAAAATAATGGAAGAGTGGAAGGAATGACTGTAAGAGGCAGAGGGCTAGGAAGTCTGTTGTGAGAGAGTCTTTTAGACATGATGCAGATGCTGTTCCCATAAAGTCTCAACAAGACTTGTATACTGACAATACCAGCTGACCTGCCAACATGGATGAGGGAAACTTACCATGCCCCCCCCCCTTAGATGAAGAAGATAATGGCTGCTGAGAGGAGATTCGGTTAAATTGGTTTTCTTTAGTGACAGGTTGATTGACAGATTATATAATCCCAGTGGTCAGCCTTCAACACATAGTCGTACAAGCAACAATAAGTAGATGGAGTAGGTTGTGTGTATGTGTGTATAAGAGTAAGGTTATGACTTTCGAAAGAACAGTGCAGAGGCTCACTGAATGAGTTGGAGACGGAAGAGCAAAAGTTGAAAATGGTGTAAATACAGTAGTCATGTAATTCTAAATCTGAATTTTATTTATTTTTATTTTATTTTTAAAATTTTAATTTCTTCACTTTGCATCTTGATTGTAGCCCCCTGCCTCTTTGCCTCCTGTTCCCACCATCCCTCTTTTGTCCGCCTTTCTCCTCCTCTAGGCTTCAGAAATGCAGAGCCCTCTTTCTCTAACATCTGACCTCAGCCTATTATGTCTCATCTGTTTTGTCTGTATGCTCATCCTCTGTGGCCTGGCAAGGCCTCCCCACCAGAGTGAAGTGATCCACAAGTGGGCACCAGAGTCCATGCCAGAAGCAGTTGCTACTCCCCATGTTAAGGGACCCACAGGATACTGTGTTGCCTGTCTATCACATCTAATGGGAGTGTTGCATTCTCTGCATCAGTCTCTGCAGCGTCCCCCTCCTCCACCTGGATTTGTTGACTCCATTGGTCTCCTTTTGGAGCTCCCTGCCAGGTCATTGTATCCACCATCTCTTCCATAAGACTCACTGAGCTCTACCCTGAACTTTGGCTGTGAATCTCAGCATCTTCTTGCATCCCCTGTTGGTGGAGTCTTTCAGATGATATCTGTGGTAGGCTCCTATCCTGTTCCTTCTCTTCAACTGCTTCCAGTGTCTGTTATATTTGGCCTTCTGAATGAGAATTAAGCATTCTCCACTAGGGTCTTCCTAAATATTAAAACAAATACCCTTTTTTTTTTTTTGTCTTTATCTTTCAGCAGGTTGAATAAGGCCTATCCATGTGTGATGTTTTGTGTATTTGTTTATCTGACCCTCTGTGATCTATGTTAATATTAAATTTTAGTTAGCTTCACACACGATTACTAAAGAGAACTTCTCAGCTCTGTTCTCTATTACTTCCTTTCAAATGCTCTAGTTATGTAAATATTGCACTTAGAGTGTTGTTTCACACTTTTCAGATGCTCTGTCTTACTCCTGTTCTGTTCAGTACTGCTGTGGGACTGTGGGATGCCCTCTTCTGTCCATCTCTTTTCTATTCAGTCCTGTCCTTTCCTGTCCTATCCTGCCCTCTTCTACCCTACCCTACTCTACCCTATTTCCTTACCTTCCCTTACCCTATCCTGTGCTATCCTATGCTATGCTATTATGGCCTATCTGGCCTGACCTGACCTGTCCTGTCCTATCCTATGCTTTGATATTCTATCCCACACTGCTCATTTTTCTCTTTGCATTTTATTCTGAGAAGTTTCTGTTTACTTCTTCTTAAGCTCACTGACTCCTCAACCTTGTTAAAGTTAAATCTGCTGATGAGCTCATCAAAAGTAGACTTTATTTTTGACACTTTGTCTTTCATTTCTAGCCTTTTTTTATTCTTTCTAACAGTTTCCATCTCTCTGTTGACATTCCATCTGGTCATACATGTTGGCTGTATTTTCTATGACAGCCTTTGCCATAGTAAACAGAGTTATTTAAAAAAATTTGAAGATGATTTCAATATCTATTTTATAGCTCAGTCAGACTCTTCTGGTTACTTTGCTTCATCAGTTCATTTGTAGTCTTCTCTTTTGGCTTACCTTGTAAGTGGTGCAACCAGACTCTTGCTTGCCTGTATTACACAGCAACTACTATTGAAATAATTGCTTATTATGTAAAACTATATTAATCTAACATGGAGTTAAGGACCTTTTAATCTTTAGTTATGGAAAGCTTCAAACTAATATGGTGACATGGTCCCACCTCCACTTAGCTTTTCTTTTCTCTTTGTGTATCACTTTAGAGAGTCTATGTCTTGAAGATCTTTGAACTATATCTGGGGACTACTTTTGTAATTTGTCATTGCTGTGGCAGGTGACACAATAGAAAGTAAGTTCAGTCTTTTGAGCAAGCCTCCTCTAGTCTAAAGCCCTGAGTCTGGGAGCCCCTATGTGATGCTTTGCTACTTGGGAGTGCTGTCTGGGATCCTTCCCTTCTGGTTCCTTCTCCACCTTCATTGTCCTTGATCTTTTTCCTTGATGTTCTCTCCCATAACCCCTCAATCCCTTTATATAACATGGAAAGACAGGCTTTTATTCTAGAATGGTCAACATCTAATGAAAACTTTATATATATATTCACACATTACAATCCAATTGTTATCCCTTTGCTCTTATCATCCTGTACCCAGCCTCCTTCTTTCTTCTGCCCTATTCCCCTCCTCCAGAGCTCAGAAAGGGAAGGGCCCTCCTACCCCATCTCATGCTTGATATTGATATTAGATGTTTGTTAGAATTGCAGATCCAGAAGAATTTCTGCAATTCTTTCTGTTCTTTTGATTGGACAGACTATTTGGGAACTTTCTCAGATCCTACAGGAAATATTCATTGATACTGCAACAAGAAAAAGAGTACAGGAATTTGACAGCCACCCCCAGAATATTCTTACCTTCCCAGAACAGACACAGCTTCTTCCATTTTCAATACTTTCTTGCTAAGTGATCCTTAGCTGGCAGCTGTTGATTATCCCAAGCCTTACACTTATTCAGCGGAAATAGTGACAGGTAACAGGTAACAGCCACCCCACTTACTCCATTGCATTGTTATTCTGGGAGAGATCTAGACAGCAAAAGCAAGGGAGAATCATCTTAGCCAGGTGTCTTAAGGTGCTGTGTCTCTTGTTTTCAATAATCTTTTTTTAAAAAAATTTTATTATTAATTTATTCTTGTTACATCTCAATGGTTATCCCATCCCTTGTGTCCTCCCATTCTTCCCTCCCTTCCCTTTTCCCCTTATTCCCCTCTCCTATGACTGTTGCTGAGGGGGATTACCTCACCCTGTATATGCTCGTAGGGTATCAAGTCTCTTCTCGGTAACCTGCTGTCCTTCCTCTGAGTGCCACCAGGTCTCCCCCTCCAGGGGACAGGGTCAAATGTGAGGCACCAGAGTACGTGAGAAAATCTTCATTCCAGGCATGCAGGGATGGTTTAATATACGGAAATCCATCAATGTAATCCACCATATAAACAAACTGAAAGTTTTCAATAATCTTAAGACCTTCTGGATCTAGGCCTTTACAAGCCCTGCCCGCATTTCAAATTCCTTTGTAACTATTTAGCCCTCCCAGCTTCTATGAGTGAGGATCACTGCATGCCCTGTGAGTCCTCTTACTTGTATACATTTTAACAGAGTTTGGAAAACAAAAACACCGCCTCTGCTGAAGTTTGTGACCCTCCATGGCAACTCATTTCCTTCTGGAGGTTCTCCATCACAAGGGGGTACCCCGGAATGTGCCAGTATCTTCTGTTGGCAGAGCATCTGATCACCAAACTTCCTCCTGGAACTTCCTTTTCTCTTTTAAGTGCTGCCTTTACCAATTTTCTAAGAAACCCCAGATGAACCCTCCATATCATCCAATTGCATCCTTCCTGGGTCAGACCCTGTTCATATGTAGTATTTCCCCATAGGCTCTCGTCTTTTCTTAGATCTTGGACCAGATGGCTGCCCCGTAACTTCAACATGCCAATGGGCGCAAGAAAAGTTGAGAACTTGCTATTGTGCACATGCCTTTTTATATCAGTGTGAATTTTGAACCACGTAAATGTTTTACTTATTCACACATTTGAAGGGGAAAAAAGAAGAAATCTAGGACAAACTGGAACCTACTCAGAACTCTCGAGTGTGATAAGCACACTGTTTAAAAGGTAAAGAATGGCACGTCTCTTTAGGTTACTAATAAGTGTGACATTGGTGATTAGATACACATGAGGTACAATACGAAGAATTGCCATGGCTGAACTTTTTTCTAAAACCATTCTTTTTGCTTATAACAGTGAACAGATAGAGTCCATATTCCAATTGTAAGGGAAGCTATGGTAGGATTGTTTGCAGAAGCCAGTGAAATTTTACAGTGCCCTGTGCTTGCAAAGTTTGAATTAAGCTGCAGCTCTGCATTGAGGCTTCATTTTTATTTATGGCTCCTATTAACAGTATTCCTACCTTGGTTCTATTCTTAGTCACCTAACAGTATAAATTGTGATGCTCAGTTTTTACTACTTCAAGAATTCTTTCGTTGAACCTATAACTATTTCATTTGTGATAAATTCTTCTTCCTGCTAAGATTTTATTCTTATTTATATACATTCACACACAGATACATTTATTGGAACTACTTTGCACATATGTATATAGTTATACATGTATATTTCATATTTTCCAGTTTGTCATACATTTAGCCACCTTGAAATTGTCATATTTTATGTATAATATGCATCCATATTTATGTGTATGCCTCCTTCAATAAAATGTCTCATGAATGCAGACCTGTTATGTCTTATTGGAGTGGCAGATTCAATTGTTTTTGAAGAAAGAATATAAACGAACAACACTAAATATAAAGTAAACACTTTTTCATGTTTACTTATTGGATTAGTTGAGAGCTAAAAGTAGAGTGTAAATATTTGATGCTAAAATTTCTGCAGCTTGCCATATAAGAAAGAAATGAAGTATACTTAGAAAGTATCTCCTGTCACTTCAGGCTTAGATGAGAACATTTCTGTTAAGATAGGAAAAATATCGTTTTTGCAACATAGGGGATATTATGAAGTTATCAAATGAAATTCATAAATGCAGTCTTTTCTACCTGAATTTTTTCAATCAAATGGGTCTGTCTCATTGAAGACAATGCTATAAGTTGTACATCAATGTGTAGTTCTTTATGACTTTCTTCCTCACATGTATCCCTAGTAAATAAAGTATTTGTATTAATATACTTTTCAAGTATAAAGGGAGTAAGATAAGAAAGAAGGTGGTGAACTCACTAAGCAAGTCAAATAAACATATATTGGACAACAAATGTGATCTAGTCTTTGGGTAAGAATATTCGGCCTAAATTGTCTCAGATTCTTCTATAAGGAGAAGAAAATGGAGATTCTTTGTGACAAATAACATTGTTATGAATTGAAAAATTTCTTCATGGATAAAGTGCAAAGAAACTGGCTGTTTCTGAGTGATCTTTGCTGTCATGAGAGGGGTAGGTGTGGAAATTATTCTTACTTCTGGGGATTGTGGTTGCCTTTAAGCCCCACACATGAGTTTCTTTTTTCCAAAAACTTACATTTCATTGAATAAATATATTTTATTTTGTTCTGAAAAGCTTAAGATTAAACAAGGAAACATCATCAAACAGAATGGCAGAGAGTGGCATGATTCACTAGGAACCTTTGCTATTAACTTGGACACATCTTTCCATCACATGAACTCTTGAGATAGATGGCAGAGACTGGATCAGGTATCAGTGTAATGCACCAAATTTGGGCTGTAGAAATGAGGGGGAAATATTTGTCACCATGGGGATAGATCCATTACAGTGCTTTTCAAAATGTCAAGGGTACATTTGAAAAGCAGTAGCAATTTTCTCCCTTTTTATAAAGATAATTCCCTGTTTGTACTTCACACGGGAAAAGCTATGACTAAATAAAAAGCCTGTCTTCATGGCTTTAGGATAATAATTCCAATTTTGCATGTTTTCATATATATATTTATATTTATCTATACATACACATTTCTAAATATATAGATTTCAAAGAACTAAAACTAATTTTATTAATGAATTCATACTTTTCCTTTTTATATTCATGAGCTCAATTTTACGAGACAGTACAACTTCTTTTTAAAATAACCTCAAATTAGGAATTTATTTTTTAAATGTTAAATTATAGAAAAGTATATTTCAATTTATTTGCCTTTATTATTTCAGAAAACATGTTTTGGCTTTGGGTATCAAAATAAAAAGAAATATTCCTCTCAGTCTGCTGGTACAAAGGTTAATTTTTTGTATATTTCACAAGCTCTAGTAAAATATGATAATATAGACTCCTTTAGCAGAGCCAAGCATTGTAATGTACCAGAAAACAAAACAATATAAACCTACCAAACCATTTTGATATAGAAATTAAAGGTGTTCTTAGTTTTTGAAGGTAAGTATCAAATGCCTATATTTTATGAGTTGAAATAATGTAAGATTTTCATGTGTGAAGTAAATTACTTCATTGAAATTTAGCTGTTTGAAATTTTAATTTTTTTTTCAAAAGGCTGATATATTGGAGGAAAGAGCAACAGATGCCTTGTTATAAAGTTCAATGCAGGCATGAGACTAGCATTTTAATCCCTATATAAGGAGGGGGCAGAGTATCCACAAGAAGACCAACAGAGACAATAAATCTGGGCCCAATGAAGCCAGCAGAGACTGCTGCTCCAAACAAGGACCAAGCATCAAGAAGATCTAGGTCCCCCACTCAGATGTAGCCAATAGGCAGCACAGTCTCTATTGACAGAGCAGGGACTTTTCTGTCATGGACTCTGTTGCCTTCACTTTGATCACTTCCCTCTGGCAGAGTGCTTTACCATGATACAATTGCTAACTTTCAAGGCAACTTTTTAAAATTTTTATTGATTTATTCATATTACATCTCAATGGTTATCCTATCCCTTATATCTTCCCATTCCTCTCTCCTTCCCATTTTCCCCTTACTCCCCTCCCCTATGACTGTGACTGAGGGGGACTTCCTCCCCTTGTATATGCTCATAGGGTATCAAGTCTCTTCTTGGTAACCTGCTGTCCTTCCTCTGAGTGCCACCAGGCCTCCCCATCCAGGAGAGGTGGTCAAATATGGGACACCAGAATTTGTGTGAAAGTCAGACCCCACTCTCCACTCAACTGCAGAGAATGTCCTGTCCATTGGCTAGATCTGAATAGGGGTTTGAAGTTTACAGCACATATTGTCCTTGGCTGGTATCAAGGCAACTTTTTATTAAATTTCTATTACACCATTAAAACATCCAGCTCAAAACTACTAAAAGAAAATCAAAGTTAAAAAGAGCCATTCACACACACACACACACACACACACACACACACACACACAGACACACACACACACGTGTATGTGTGTCTGTGTGTGTGTATCTACACATACATGTCCATGTTGATATATAGTCACATATATGTATCTATACATTTTTACTGTTTTATATTTTCTTCTACTTAAATTTAATTTTGCTTTACATTTTACTTTACATTCAGAACACAGCCCCTTTCCTCCTCTCATTTAAAAATTTGAATATTTGACTTGTTGCTGTTTAATTTCTTGAGTTCCTTATATATTCTGGATATTACTAGCCTTTGACAGATGTAGGATTGGTGAAGATCTTTTCCCAATGTGTAGGCTGCCATTTTGTTCTGCTGACAGTATCCTTGCCTTACAGAAGCTTTTCAGTTTCATGAAGTCCCTTTTATTAATTGTTGATTTTAGGGCCTGAGCTGCTGGTATTCTGTTCAGGAAGTTGTTTGATGTGCCAATAAGTTTAAGGCTGGTTCCTACTTTCTTTCTAACAGATTTAGTGTTTCTGGTTTTATGAGTTTTGGATCTATTTGCGCTTTTCTGTATGTAGACATCCATTTGATGAAGATACTTTTTAAAAATGGTTTTGGCTTCTTTGTCAAAAATCAAGTGTCCATATTTGTGTGGATTTATTTCTCTGTCTTGAATTCTATTCCACTGATCAACCAGGTTGTTTCTATGCCTATACCATGTAGTCTTTATTATTATTGCTCTGTAGTATAGCTTGACATCAGGGATGGGGATCCCTCCAGAAGTTCTTTTATTGTATAGGGTTCTTTCAGCTATTCTGTTGTATTCCCATATGAAATTGAGAATTGTTCTTTCAAGGTCTATAAAGAATTGTGTTGGTATTTTGAAGGGAATTGCAATGAATCTATAGATTGTTTTTGGTAAGGTGGACATTTTTACTATATTAATCCTACTGATCCATGAGCATGGGAAATCTCTCTATTTTCTGATATCTTCATCAATTTGTTTGCTTTTTGGATGTTCCTTGTATTTTAACAGAATACTAAAACTTAAACATATTAGTTACCTAGTATTATTGCCTGAGATGTGAGGTAGCATTTTTAGATTGGTTGTAGAGGAATTTTAATCCAGCAACATGGCTACTCTGGCAAAGGATTACATCCAAAGACCTGGGATTGTGTGAATCAGTTGGTGTACAGACATCGCCTTACTATACACTTTTAATCCCTGTGGCTTGTATTTAGTACACACATTTAATCCCAAACAATGATGTCTGATTGAGCGGTAGACAAAGTGACAAATCAGAGAAAGATTTGACAGAATATGCTAAGATATGATATGCCCAACTCTCGCCAGCACAGACAGGAAGAAGAAGTGACTTAAGAGCAGTGCAAAGAGAGAGCGAGAGCAGTGGAGTTCACGAAGACAGTACTGTACAGAAGACTATAGCATAGTACAACATTACAGTACAGAGGATTAGAGCACAGCACAGGAATTTTTCAGTCACCACAGTACAGTTCCGCGTAATTTGGTTGAGTTTCATGCAGGCAGTTTGGTGCAGTTCAGTTTGTGGAGTTCAGAGGTAGTTTTTCCAAGTAAAGCCAATTCAGTGAGAAGCCAATTTGAACCCATCAGCTTGGAGAGGAATTTTTAAGCCAGAACAGCTGAGTTGAATCACCCAGATTGAGTTCAGAAAGAACTGTAAAGGGTGAGTTTATTGAGCAGTTAGTCTTGTAGGATGTAAACATTCTCGGTCTAGGTTAACGGATAGAGGATAGAAGCTGAAGCCTCCCAGGTCCAGGTTTGCAGAAGATTAGATTGTATGGAGTGTAGAAGCTTCCAGGCCTAGACCTAGGGATAGTTGGATAGAAACGCTCTGGAGACAGCCTAAGTCATGTATTAATAAAGATTAGGGATGGCTGTCATAGCATCCCATCATCTGAGGAAATAAAAACACTGCAGTTGATAAATGAATATCTAAGAGAAAGACGTCTAAAAAAAGAAAACAGCTAAAACATTAATAAATAAAAGCCCAATCAAGTACACTTAATCCAAAACCAAACAATCAAGTTTTCATTAGACACTAAGATACACAGACACATCTGAGGATTACTGATCTGCCTCTCAGAAATGAAATTTCTAATTTACTTAAATAATTACGAATCATTACTCTCATGGATAATTTTCAAGTTTCAAACTTCACTCAATGTTATTTCATTTTTACCTGTTTTTTGAAATATTTCTTAGAGAACAAATCTGACCAGTTCATTTGATTAGTATTATATATTAGAAACATCACTGATTCTGTCTTCTTTTGTTAACCCAAAAAATATTATGAAGGAGAAATATTATGAATACAAAACATCATGATTAATTAGAGCAAACAATTAATGCAAGCGTTTTTATTGGTGTAAATGAGCTGTCACCTTTTAGGGTGTGGTTTGAGAGGTCAGCATTAGATATGATAAAGAGAGGGATTTTATAACTCAGGTCTGGGGGTATCCAAATGGAGAATTGGGTGGGGAAAATAGGCACAGTTTCAGAAGCAGAGCACAATCATAAATTAGCTATAATGACCTCTTAAAACAGACATGATTGCAAATTGGCCTCAACAACAGGGAGTCTTAACAAAGTAGACATAAGAAACCTTTTGAAACAAAGGTAGGTTTGCAAGACGGTAATTAAAAATTTGAAACACACACATGATTTTCATTTCTGGAACAAGCAGTACAGAACCATTTGCTGTTAATGTTACAGGTGGAGCATAACCCAATCCTTGAAAAACAGAGGTGTAATCATAAACAGGAATGAACCTAGTTTGTCTTTACTATAAGATGGCTTTTAAGCCTAAAATGAGAGGCAGGCTGATTCCTCATTTTCTAAATAAAATAAAATACACAATTAGATAATAGGTTTGGGCCAGGTGGATGTCCATGGTCTGTGCCTACCACCTGAAGACTTGTTGATGCCCGTGGCCCATGCTGCCACGAGGGTCATGTTGGGATCCATGGTCCTGCTGCAGCTGGGGGTGGTGTTAATGTCCATGGCCTATATTGCCAGAAAACCATGTGAAAGCCCATGATCCATGCTCCTGCTGACTCTATATGGCAAGGAAGCTACCTTTCAGGTGGTATAAATGACTTCAGACTCACAATTGAGAAATAGGGACACGGAAGGCTTCTGTGACAGCCCCTATATCCACCCCACCCAACCTACCCTCAAAAAGGAACATCCTATATAAGAAACCATGAAACAATATTCTTCTTTTTTTTTTTTTTTACAGTTTTTTTTCTTTTTAATTAATTTATTCTTGTTACATCTCAATGTTTATCCCATCCCTTGTATCCTCCCATTCCTCCCCCCCCCCATTTTCCCATTATTCCCCTCCCCTATGACTGTTCCTGAGGGGGATTACGTCCCCCTATATATTCTCATAGGGTATCAAGTCTCTTCTTGGCTACTTGCTGTCCTTCCTCTGAGTGCCACCAGGTCTCCCCCTCCAGGGGACATGGTCAAATGTGAGGCACCAGAGTATGTGAGAAAGTCGTATCACACTCTCCACTCAACTGTGGAGAATATTCTGACCATTGGCTAGATCTGGGAAGGGGTTTAAAGTTTACCTCCTGTATTGTCCTTGGCTGGTGCCTTAGTTTGAGCGGGACCCCTGGGCCCAAATCTGCCTATCATATTGTTCTACTTGTAGATTTCTAGGACCCTCTGGATCCTTTTATTTTGCTGTTCTCCCATGCGTCTCTCATTTAGAGTCCCAATAGGATGCCTTCCCCTCTGTCCCAGTTTCCTGGTAAGTGAAGGCTTTCGTGGGACATGCCCCTTGGGCTAGTATGCAGATATAAGTGAGTATATACCATTTGATTCTTTCTGCTTCTGGGTTAACTCACTCATTATGATCATTTCTAGCTCAATCCATTTATCCACAAATTTCGGGAATTCCTTGTTTTTAATAGCTGAGTAGTATTCCATAGTGTATATGTACCACAGTTTCTTTATCCACTCTTCTACTGAGGGACACTTAGTCTGTTTCCATGTTCTGGCTATTATGAATAAGGCTGCTATGAACATGGTTGAGCAAATTTTCTTGTTGTGTGCTGGAGCATCTTCTGGGTATATTCCAAGGAGTGGAATAGCTGGAATAAATGGGACCTCATGAGGCTGAGAAGCTTCTGTAAGGCAGGAGACACTGTCAAGAGAACAAAGCGACAGCCTACAGACTGGGAAAAAATCTTCACCAACCCTACATCTGACAAAGGTCTAATATCCAAAATATATAAAGAACTCAAGAAATTAAACACCACCAAACCGAATAACCCAATTGAGAAATGGGGCTTGGAACTAAACAGAGAATTCTCAACAGAGGAGTATCAAATGGCTGAGAAACACTTAAAGAAATGCTCAACCTCCTTAGTCATCAGGGAAATGCAAATCAAAACAACTCTGAGATTCCATCTTACACCCATCAGAATGGCTAAGATCAAAAATTCAAGTGACACCACATGCTGGTGAGGATGTGGGGAGAGAGGAACACTCCTTCATTGCTGGTGGGAATGCAAACTAGTACAGCCACTTTGGAAATCTATCTGGTGCTATCTCAGAAAACTGGGAATAGGGCTTCCTCAAGACCCAGCTATTCCACTCCTTGGAAACAATATTCTTAAAATTCTGATGAAGATGCTGAAGTGTAGCTACCCTAGTGATGGTTTCTGGAAGGAGTGGTGTAGGGAAGGGTTCCATTTTATTTATAGGCATGATCATTAGGAGATTTACCATCCTCTAGTAAGTATATGGGCCACACAAATTGGACTTGGATTTTTATTCCTTTTTTCTTTTTTTCAATGTATATGGGGATCACAAATTTGAGAGGAAAACCTGTGAGTATTGGAAAGTGAGAGTGATCAGGATGCATGATATGAAATTCTCAAACAGTCAATAAAATATTATGTTGGAAAAATATACAAAAAATATGTCTGTTTTGTAACATAGCATGGATATGTCCAACTTTATTTTCAAATTTGAAATTTGTGACAGCCCAAAGAAATGGTACCTAACCATATAAGTAGGAAAATCAGATTTTGGCAACTTGGTAAGAGACACAGACTATGGATATCAACACCACACCCATCTGCAGCAGTGAGAAGCCTTGTCTCACAATATGGTGCTGAGAGTGGCTGTGGATGATACTTGTCCTCTGGCCTTAACACACATGTGCACATATATCAACTTGTGAATGTGCATGCAGACACACACACAAAAACAAACAATACACACCACTTGATGTGCCCATACTCACATACACACACGTGTTCACACATATACATGCTCACACTCACTCAACATAAACACATCACACATGTACACAAACATGCAACCACACACACATCCTACATTTACATGCGAGCAGACATAAGTACATACTTACACGAACAAACACATTCTCACACTCAAACATATAAACATCACACATTTACATGCACTCTGATTTGACTGTGCAAGTGCACATACACAGATTAACATGTACATACACATGCATACACTCACACACATGCTCACACTCACATCACACATGTACATGCACCTACGTGTACCTGTGCAAGTGCTTGTGCAGGCACATGTATGCAGAAAGTGCTCCTGCCCACTCCCAGAGTATGTTCAACTTACTGTCTCAGCTCACATTTCCATATTAAAAAAACAAAGGAGAGGGTGAAACAATAGCTTACACAGAGCAACAGGCAAAGATCAGGCCCTGTCACCCTCGCTGACAGTCTTCTCATGACTCCTGTCATCCCTAAGCTGAAGAAAGAAAATAAAACCCATCCTGCCTACACTATGCTTTCTTTCTTTCACTTGTCTGCTGTCTCTCTGTACAGTTGTTCATTATAAATATTCTTGGTACTTTGATAACTACACTAAAATGAAGACGGTGTTCACAGCAATTAATTTGCACATTTGTGCTTTCTGTCATCTCTGTTCAATCCATATATACAATTTCTTTTCATTCAAAAAATAGTCTTTAGGTTTACTTTTCATTTTTTTGAAGCAAGTTCTCATGTATACCAGGATGGACTCCAGCTTTTTGTGCAGCTGAGGATAACCTTATATTTTGGGTCATCCTGCTCCTCCTGTCAAATGCTGGAATTACCTTTCTATTTCATCAAGCCTGGATCCTAGAACACATATACATTTTCAAATTTATATTTTAATATCTAAAACTATGGTAAGACAATAAAACTATACTAAGCTACTTATAAGCCACATTTTACAATAATAAAACTTTAGTGTTTAGAAATGTTATATATATGTATATGTATATATATATATATATATATATATATATATATATCCAGAAATGTGTATTTGCACACATCAGAGTCTGAGTCTCATAAAACAAGCAAAATTATCATGCAAACTGAGCTAAAAGCCATGAAAATACTTCACAACATACGGGATAAGGAAAATTGAAAAAATTCTCCCTAAAACTAGTGATAACATACTAGGATACACTCTTCTACTCTACATAGTACTTGGATATTGGGCAGAGCACTCAGGAAAAAATTAGAAAGTATTTTGAATGCATGAAGTAAGTTCAACATTGTTAGCAACCAGGGAAATGCAAATCACAACTACACTAATTTCCTCTTTCTTCCCAGTCACAATGGATATCATAATGACATAATGACAAAGTTGATTAGGATGCAAGTAGAAGTCCGCCTTTATATGTGGTTGGAGGACTGTAAATTAATACAACTAGTGTGGGAGGAACTATGGAGATTCCCTCATAACCTTAAGAATAAGACTGTCTTATTAACTGAGAAAATCACATCTGGATATTCTTCCAATGAAACACATCAGCTTACAGAGAGGTATTTTCGTATTTGTGCTATTGAGGCGAGCAGATGAGTGCAGGAAGAAAGTGTGAAACACACATACATGCACATGGAAACACACGCTTTCACAGTCACATGTGCACTCCGCAAAATGGAGTATTCAGAAGCCACAATGAATAAAACATGGGACGTCATAATTAGTGAAACAAGCCATACATCAGGCACAGAAAGATGAGTATAGAATGTTTTCTGTCTGTGGAAAAAACACAAATTCTTGAAATTTGAATCAAATTCTATAATAGCATAATATATTATGGCAAGGTGTTTTGTATACCAAATAAAGACTATTGTTGCCTTTTAATTATTTATGATTCCTAGGTTTTTTGTTTGTTTGTTTGTTTGTTTTTACAGAATTTAGAGTGTTTCACCACAGCAACAGTAATAGAAACTAAGACACTGAAATAACTTGTTTATTCCAAAGCTGGTGAATACTTGAGCAAATTGAGAATTTTTGACTGCTAAAAGTATAAATAAAAACATATATACATATGGATATGAAAAATGCTCAAATACTCACTGAGAGTAAACATTTTCTTCTAAGCCTTCAAGGGAGATTCAATGAGAGAGAGAGAGCACATTTATCCTCTAGGGTAAGGTTAATAAATGGCTTCATGGAATAAAGAATCAAATTGTAACAATCCGTTTATCATTTCTAACTTTGATATAAGGCCTTTATTTAATTCCACAGATTGTTAGTTCATAATTCAGGTCTTACCTGTCACCTTAAAAAAAATCAACTCTTTCTTTTCATATGACAAAATTCTTGTCTGTGTTCTTGACATTTTAGGACTCATCAGACCAAACCCCACCTAACTTTCTCTTTTCTTCTTTTTCCTGGGGCGGGTGGATGTTTCTGTTTTCTATTTTATACTGTAGTAGCTATGTCTTATGTATCTTCATCCTCTGAAGATATCCTCTTTAAGAAGCTCTGCTTCTTTTACTTTGCTTTAGCCATGCTTGGCATAGAATCTCAGGTCACGTCTAGGGTCATCAATAATTCATTTTCGTATTATAGTGCCAGATGGTTAGAGTGAATTAAGTATAGCATAGTGGATAATAAATGTTGCTCAACACATAGTCAAATGGTTAGAATTTGGCACACTTTTCTCATATATCTGATGAGGGAATTATTTCTTATTTTTAGAGCTACCCAGCAATACTCAGGAGACTGATGCAGGAATATTGACTCAAGCTAGAGGATGGCTTAGGATACATAAGGAGTATCAGGCCAACCAGGCTAACTAGCAAGACACAAATGCTAAAGAAAATAAAATTATGAATTAATAAATAACAATTGAACAAGCAACCAATTTTAGCATCTGCTAAAGCTATTGTTTAAGCACCTAGGATTCTCATTGTTTATTGTAACAAAACAAACAGTTTTACTGGTTCCCTAATTCTTTCAGCTGCATACAGAGTACACTTATTATTCTTTTTGTCAACATTTTGACAAAATTTTGTCAAAATTGTCAAGCCTTCCTGGTGAGGGTCAGGCTTAGAACTGGCAAAGCCTTTCTGTGGTATGAGTGCAAATGTTGGCAGTATGTGCAAAACCCTGCAACCACAGCTTACTCCTCCTGGGTATTTCAGCTTGAGTCTGTTGGCCTAAAGGCATCGCCCATGGAGTCTAGCTGATACATCCCTCTCACCCCACCTCTGTGTGCTGGACATAGTAAGTTCTGAGGCTCCAGTTCCTGGAGTAGTCAGTGTGGCTCCATCAGGGGGCTCACAGTCCATGTAATGCTGACTTTCCCATACGTGTGTCTGTATTTTATTCATTCCTTTGCCTCTCTTAATGGGGATTCCAGGAGCAAGCTGCACTGGTGGAGTAATCTATGGTAAGTGTGTGGACTATCAAGAACAAAAGCAGACTTCATATGGACACTTAGAGCTCTTTCATGCCTGAAGAATGACTGCTATGTGTAGGAAAAGAATGGAAGTATCAAATGAACCAAAAATAAAGAACTATCAAGTGTCTCCTGCTGGATATGAATTAAGAGTAAAGCAATAAACAGTTATCAAATGGGGAAAACCTTCATAAAATTATGAAGTCATGTTATATTGACAAGAAGCTAAAATTTTTGTTCTGTTAATAATTTTTGAATCTAACATATTTGAGTAGTTTACAATTGATGACAAAGGATTATCCTAAAACTTGTCTTCTATGAGTAATATGTGCTCATTTAGAAATAATGCATCTCTAGCTTTTGAAAAGTGTGACAATTTGTTCTAATTTTTGTCTATAATATCTATGTTTATGAGCTTAATTCCATTTTACATTAGTTGGTAAAGTTTCACTTTCTTTACCATAGGTTGTTTTATTGCTTTTAGTACTATTTGATAACTACAATGTCTAAGATTGTGATAAAAGCACATTTATATAATCTACTGGGGAAAATGGCTCCATTAACACATAAAGCAAATTCTGAACTTCATGTTTTCAAGACTCTTCACAAATAGGTGCCTGAATTTGTTTTATGTCTCTTTAAATTATTGCTAATGCTTTCTATTTGACACTTTTGCAATGTTTTGTGTTAAGATACATGTGAGATGGGTACGAAAGCACACTGAAAACTTAAGAGTTCTAAAATCAAGGACTGTTACACATGAGGACATTAGTAGTCTTCTAAGAGTGTATACAATTAAACCAAGTACTCAATTGTCTGTATCAGGGATACTTAAACTTTTCCCACTTAGGAATACCTTTCACCTGAGAGTTGTACAACTCTGGGTATGTAGACATAAAGAATATGTATACAAATAAATAAATCATAACTTTATTTCATAATAATTCCTTAATATATAAATAGATATATTTACAATTTACTAAAGATATTTTGAATACTAGTATAGTGGAAGTGCTTGCTTAGTTTTACACGTGAATTAAGCCTTGGCTGTATATGTAATAGTACAGGATATATAACATCTTCAGAGTCCTTCAGAGTTGATTAATATTGTAGTTTTACTTTAAAAGATCTCTCAGGGGCTCATATGTTAGAACCCTTAATTCCTAGCTAATGATGGAATTGTAAAGGGTTGTGGAAACTTTGGAGGAGAGTCTTGTAGTCATTGAGTATATGAGGCTACTCCTTATAACTTGGCTATATAGGCCCTGTGCTCTCTGATTCCTGATCGCAGCACTGTGTGATCAGGTGTCTCACATTCCTGATGCCATGCTTTCTCCACCATAATAAACAACAACTTTCAAACTATGAGTCAAAACAAATCATCTCTGCATTAAGTTTTTCATTATCATAGCACCAAATACTATTACTATCAATAGTTTTATTTCATAATTAGCAAAACTGAGAAACTCTTTTGTGTCGATCCCTACTACAAAGAGCAGAGTGATAGAAGATGTGTAATAGTTATCCTACACAGGGTACAAAGTCACAACTTTTTCTTGTTAATTTTCTTTTGTTTGAGATGAGATGTCGCTGTGCAGCCCAGGCTAGCCTGGAACTCTTTCTTTTTGCCTTGGCCTCCTGAGTGAAGGGATTATAGTAAGGTCCTAAAACATCTGGCTAAGACACTTTATAGTCTGTTCTAGTGGCTGGTGTTATGTTTTAACGTTGTTAAAAACAGTCAACACATCCAAATTGGCTTGTTTATTCATTATGGTGATATATGTATGTATATGTAAAGGCACATACATATGAACATCTGGCACAGTCTTTATTTTTCTTGCAAGACACATTGGCTCATGCCAAGTAGTGGCCAACAAGCCCCTGAGATCTGCATGTCCCTGTGCATTGCTTCATGTGGATTCCAGTAATCATCAGTTTGAATGCTTGAACTTACCAAGCCTGATTATTAGTAACTTGTTTTCTTGTTGTTTTTCTGGATTCTGAGAAGTTTTTTATTTATTATTATTATTATCTCTAATACTATTTGGTTAAGTTTTCTCCTCATCAATAATGTGAATAATTTGTAAAACACAGATAACTTTTCTGAATGAAATGTGGTCCAGTAATAGATAATGTTTTGTAAAATTAGTTTTGGTTAAGTAATATTCACCTAGACATTTAATAGTTACTGTTTTAAGCACCATAAACCTAATTCCAGTTGTTTTGTTTACTGTATGAGGCATTCAAAGGTATTTTTAGCTGTATTAAATGGAATATAGCTGCATACAGGGAAGCTGTACACAAATCATATGTACACATATTGTGATGTTTTCTTGCCAAGATGGCATTAAGAGGCACATGGAAAATATTAGGTTGCTTTATTGAAATATACACTTAACTCTACATATGATTGATATACTAATTTTCTTTCTGTTGTTATGGTAGACACCATGACAAACAGCAACTTGAGAGGGAAAGGGCTAATTTCACCTTAAGTTTCCACATTACAATCCACCATGGAGGGAAGTCAGGACAGGAAATGAAGCAGGCGGGAACCTGGAGGCAAACTGAAGCAGAGACCAGAGAGTAATGTCCATTACTGGCTTGCTTCCTATGTCTCTCAGCCTGCTTTAATACACCCTGAGCACATCTGTCCAAGGATAACACCACCTACAGTGGGCTCAGCCCTGCCACATCAATCACCATTCAACAAAATGCCTCAAAGGCTTGCACGGAGGCCAATCTTATGGAGGTGAATTCTCTATTGAAGTTCCCTCTTTCCAGACGGCCCTAGATGTGTCAAGTTGATGAACAAACAAACAAACAAACAAACCTAACCAGGACAACTGAGATGACACACCCTGATTTCTTTCTCTTATTTCTGAGTCCTAGAAAATATGGATCTTGCATAAGATTTATCAGTTGGCTTGCCTTTGTTTGGTGTCATGTGTTTGGGTGTGCAATTTTTAGGATAGATTAATCTCACTGTAAGTTATCTATGCTTTTCAAGATATATTACTGGTTCCTTGAGGTAGGTAAAAGGGCTTTAATGTAAAAATTCTTCTGTGAAAAGGAATCTGTTACTTATGATAAAGTATTTCATATTCTTTCTACTTTCTTTTGATATCATGAGAGTAATATGATATAAAAGAACCAACTTAAATTTTTTATATATAGATTGTAGGTTAAATATCACATTATTATCTTTACATGGATTATAAATATTTATTTTAGTAGATACTTCTGTAACAAGAAGTATTAGCTATTTTAATAATCACAGAGTGAGATTTCAGTAAAGTGAGACATACCCATCCTCATTTATCATTACTAATTTCTAAGACTAATGAAAACATGGAATATTTAGTAATATCTTCTACCTCACACATGTGGATACTTTGCCCTTGATGCAAACTCAGACATTCAGAAGAAGCAAATGTTCAATATGAATGTAAAGCTGCAAAATCACCCGTTCACCTACTTAAGTCTTATACACAAGCTAGAAAGTGGCACAGTATCTGCATCAGGGATTTTTAAGAACGTTCATAGCTTTGTGTTGTTAGATTTTCAATAAGTCTTAACAGCAGAAGACTGTGCAGAGTTGTTTTGTGCAGACTCCACTGAAAATCTTCTAGTGTCCTGCCTATAATCTCTATTGACATCTCCTTTGGTATCTACACTTTGTTTCCCTAATTTGATAAATAGCATTATCCTTCAATGACCTCTCTTCTTCTTCTTCTTCTTCTTCTTTCTTCTCTTCTTTTTTCTTCTTTCTTCCTTTTTTCTCTCTCTCCTCTCTCTCTCTCTCTCTCTCTCTCTCTCTATGTCTCTCTCCCTCCTCTTTCTCCCTTCTCTTCCCCTCTCTCCCCCTCTCTCTTCCTCTCTCTCTCTTTCCCCATCCCTCTCTCTCACTCTCTCCCCCTAAATAATTTATTCAGATTGCATTCCAATTGCTATCCCCTCACTTGTATCTTCCCATTCTCCCTACCTCTTTCATCCTATTCCCCTCCCCTAGACCCCTGAGAGAAAGAGAAGTCCTCCCCAACCATATGATTACAGCCTATCAGGTTTCTTCCAGATATTCTGCCTCCCCTTCTTCTGAGTGTTACCAGGCCTCCTTACCAAGAGGAAGTTGTCAAATTGGGGTCACCAGAGTTGTGTCAGAGGCGGATCCTGCTCTCTCCCGCAACCATGAATAATGTGCTGTCCATAGCTGGATCTGAACAGGAAGTCTAAGTTTATTGCATGCATTGACCTTGTTTGGTTCAGCAGTTTGTGCAGGCGCCCCTGCATCTAGATTTGTCAGCCTTGATGGTCTTTTTGGGGGGCAACCCTTCCACTCTCATGAGACATATCGTTGTATCTCTAGCCTTGTGGATGCATATGTGGATTTAGAATTAGAATTGCTGAATTTTTCATCTATCTTAAATTCACAAGAGCCATTCATATTTCAAGGAGCAGTAGACCCTGGAGAATGGGTTGGGTATCTCTAGACAGAACATCGGCCTTTCTCCGCAACTTCCTCAAGGTTCCATCAGATCCCCCCCCCACAAACATTTTTGTCCTGTGCTGAACATAGTGGGAGGACTAGCTTTTAGACTTTTTTTCACATTTGCATAACTGTAAGTGTTGGCCAACCTGAAATGCACAAGACAGTTGGGATAGCTGGATACTCAAATAATAGCTCAAGTTTCAAACTTTGGTGGAATATCTTTTCTAAGAAAACTCAGTATTTTGTTTTCATCAACCACACAATTTGATGAGATGAGATCACAGAATTTGTCCAAGACATTCTGCTTATGAAAATCCAATGAGTTTTAGATGTTAGCCTGTTCTTAAATACATTCAACAACACCCACAGTAACATTTGACTAATAATAGGGCAGTGCATTACAGTTAAGGTGGCATATAAATCTTAACTGTCATTGGAAGTTAATTTCACAAAGGCATAGACAGCAAGGTACAGAAATCCAGTGGAATCACCTAGGATTCTTCCCACTAAATATACTTCTTAGTATCTATTTTGTTTTTAAACTGCTTTTCCCAG